>NW_026852304.1:0-307736 GCF_026571515.1 Ruditapes philippinarum | reverse complement strand
AAGGGGGAGGACCGGTTTAAAAGTCAAAACCGAAATAAAAAAATGCTACAGATACAATATCAAAGACAACAAAACCTCTGAAAGAAAACAAATCTTTAAATATCGAAAGTGACATTGGTACCACTGATAAAAGTATTCAATCTACGATAGGAACATTTTTCACATCTGACATCAGAAGCGACGAACGTCGAAAACGTGCTGAAATTGCTAAACCAGGTTTCGATGATCAAACCATTGACCATATGAACATTCATTTGTATAAGCTTAATGAAACACGTTTAAAAGCAGAGAAGACAACTTCATTTGAAACCATTGAAAAAGCTTATCAAGAGGAATTGTTACAGATTGCAATTGATAAAGAGGCAGATATCTATAAACCAACTAACATTTGGCCATCGACTGAAAAAGGATCAGGTTTTCCAATTGAAGAAGATATGCATGTATATCTGGATGAACTTTTTGTAATATCAAAACGAGGCTCTCAAATGTTTGATGAATATGTATCCAAGTAACTGCAGAGAAAGAGAAGAAAAAAGGCGAAACAGGAAGATGTACCCGAAAGCGGTCCGACGAGTGCTGCGTAAATATAGGCGAAAAGATTTCACAGTTGCAGATAGCAATGTGTTTGAAGACGTTCTACTTAAAAGACCAAAGTGATCCAATTTTAACTGATACAATTGTAGATAGAGCAGCCGAAAACGACAGTGAATACATTGTATGTAGAAACCCGGATACGCTTGGTGACTTTCTAGATATAGAGTCAGGTGATTCAATGAGTGTAGATATAGATGCAGTTGATGAAATAGCAGACAGTCACACACTAGATGATGTTTTTGTTATAGAAACAAATGATGAAACCGTTGACATAACAGAATCAGATGACGATAGTGTAAACATCGAGGCAATAGCTCTCCAAAATGATCAAGATGAAGTGGACATAACAACAGCCAGGAATGACATTGATGATACATACAACGATATTGTTGATAATGATGATAACCTGTTTGGTATCATGAGCCTCTACATAAAGAGTGATCTACACTTTGACTTACAAAACGTAAGTAATTTGCGCACTAATATAAGTATAACTTAAAATGCATTTGACCGATTTTCCAGCAACCGATTTGATACACGAGCACAAAGTGTCATGAATACTAGTTTTATTGTTATCAAGAGCTAGGTTCATTCATTCATTCATTCATTCATTCATTCATTCATTCATTCATTCATTCATTCATTCATTCATTCATTCATTCATCCATTCATTCATTCATTCACTTCATTTCATTTCATTTCATTTTATTCATTCGTTTTATTTATTTATTTATTTATTTATTTATTTATTTATTTATTTATTTATTTATTTATTTATTTATTTATTTATATCTATTTCTATTTCAGATACCAGCATCAGCCGAGCATTCTGGCCAGAAGAAAGACTTTGGATATAAATTCTTTTCATTTTCAACATTCTTTAAATAGGATAATAAATATGAGATTAAATATGGTTCAACTTTGTTCTAAATGGTATACGAATCTATTCTAAATTGGTACAAAATCATTTTTTAATTATGCATATATATATAGTTTTTGGATGTAAATAATTGATACAAAGGGATCCTACGTGGCAATGGCGGTTTTGACTTAAAATTTTATCTTTACTAGTATCACGGGAATATATTGTTCAAAGCAGACGTTAACAGTCCCCCCCCCACAAACACACAAGGGGGGGGGGGGGGTCTCTTCCTTTATAATATAGCCACAAAACATGAAAACGTGTGAACCTAACTAATTTCTTATTATGAACTTGACACAAGTTCCCATATTAAGAACTATCTATTATTAATTTAGGAATATCAAATAAAAATGACAAATATATATACCATCAGTAGCTGTATGGGTTTGATCAGCCAGCAAAATGGGTTTTTTGGGGGGCTTGGCTTTTAATAGATCTAAAAAGGGACTTTTGATTTTAACAAGGGATGACTAAATAAGTTTTTTTTAGAGGCGCCAAATTGAAAATTTAAAAAGCGGGGGAAATAATACTTAAAAAAAGAATTATTTGTTTTCGGAAACCCTTTTGTGACACCCCTTTTACACGTCGAGTCACCAATGCCGGCGTTTTTTTTCCAGTCCTAGAAAATATTTTAGCATCTCGCCAATATTGCGGGCGTTATTTTTTATAACATAATATAGTGGTGACTGTTTGTGCCATGTCGTATTCTCGCTCCGTTTGAACGCACAGGCGAAAAAAACAAAAATACGGCAAATGTGACGACTTTGTCGTTTTTTTTCGCTCCGCAAAGATCAAGGCGAAAAGACGATAATAATGGTGATTTTTTTCGTGTCTTTGTGTTTTTCGCCCGGCTCCCCGCGGATCGAAAAATACAACATGGTTCAAATCAATCGCCATATAATACATTTTTCAGTATTATCGAACAAGTCCTACGGGGTATTTTATCCTACCAGTTTACTTTTTGACCAGTTTGTTCGAACTGTCAGTTTTCAATTTAAGGGATAACAGAATAAAATTTTTGCTGTTGCTCAGGCAAACAGTAAAATTAGAGCCTGTTCAGAATGCATACATGGCTTTAACTTATAAACAAGTCTTATTAGTATATAAATATCATTATCTAAATTTGATATTATTAACATTTTTTTCTTATATTTTTTTTAATTTGAATCGATTTAATACTCTATTAAATCAAGGAACTTATATCATGTTTTTTATAAATTTCTTTTACATGTACCTCTCTTTAATATTAACAACCACATAATAATACAATGAGACATTACTTTGGTTATAAAATAACAATATAATAAATTATGAATTCCATGTATTCGAAAGGTTTTCTATTGTGGAGGTGGGATTAAGCCAAATGTGATTATTTGCCATTTCAATTGATTATATAAGCAGTAGTTTAAAGCATTCGACTCATTTGCCTGGCCAAAATTAATATAAATATGAACATAAAATATTTCATTTCACTCCGTTTCACTATATGTAAACATAAGGGAAATTATGTTATAATCTGGTGCTTGATAGGCAAAATGTATGTCTAGCTGTACACATTTTATACAAATAATTTCTCTATTAAATAATCAAGTTAATGTTTAATGTTAATGTATATAATTTAACATAATTATAGAGAAAACCCGTCAATCTTAGCAAATTCGATAATGACAATGCATAAGCTAAGAATAAAGCAGGAAACAAAGCATCTTAAATACAAAGAGGCATTCATCCAAAATAAATCATACACTTCATGCATAGACTGACACAATACAAAGCAAATAAACACATATCCATACATGTGAATTCTCTTACTTCAGACTGATGACTCTTATTTAACAAAATGGTTAAATAAATCATTGTTAAATTTACAAAAAAAAATGTTAAATTCTGCGTTAAATTTTGTTGTTAAGCAATCATGTTCAAACATTGTTAACGTTAAAGTTGTGTTAAAATAACAAAGTGTTGTTAATTTTTTGTTAAATATCTTTGTTAAAAAATCAGATGTTCAGAAAAAATAGCCTTATCGTTTAGTTAAAACATCGGCTTTAACAAAGATTTAACAACAAAATTAATTCAACTTAATTTAATTCATAGGTGAATTAAATTCATCGTTAGTGGCATAGAAAATTGCTTGTCCCTTTACTTTACCCTGTCAACTCCAAATTAGTCACTTTTAACAATCTAACACAAATGACACATCATTCTCAATCATAAAAAATTGTTAACAATTTATACAGAAATTTAAGAAAGTCCCATTTACTATCAATTAGCCTCAATGTGGAAAAAGAATCAATTTCATAAAAAGTCTGAGTCTGTTTAAGTGTCATACTGATAAACAAGTTTAAAAGTAATCAGTATTAAGATCATCTTTTAAATTCAAGATGAACAAACATAAATATATTACTGCCTGTGATTTAATTGACTTTCGAAACTTCACTGCACTTTAACAAATGTAATTAAACTAATTTCTTACACTTCATGTAGTGCCCATTCAAAAATTCATTTATACAGATTTTAAATAGCATTTAATTTTGTATACTACAGACAGCAGATATTTAGCTTTAATCACTTTGAAAATGATATTTCAAATATATCCGGTCATGAATGTGGTTGTATAGGAGGACAACTGTTTCTATATATTTCCACGAATTAACGCGGGCTGTAAAGCATTGGCAATCTAACACTATAGAGAAACACTGGCCCTCCTATACAATCCAAGTTCTTTCCTAGGAATATATAGAAACATTGGCACTCTTATACAGTCCGCATTAATACTTGGTAACTAACATGTAATCAATTGTTTCAAATATCGAGCTAAATAGAATACAGAGGCCTTAATATGTATTAATATGGTATTAACTTTATAAAGAAACTCTGGAAAACATTTATAACCCGTCTTCAATGTCAGTGTTAAATAAAAAAAAGTTTCCAAAATTATAAATACGCTACTATTTTTTTCAAATTCTTTTTTTTTCTTACAGATATCCTCATTAGTCCAAACAATGATGACGTCATCATTCCAATCAGTGCAACGTTCGACAAAGCTGTATTACACATTGGTATAGGAAACGGATGTGGTATATTTATAGAGAAGTTTGGTGTGAAGAATGACAAAGAGTTGAAAAACTTCAGTGAAATATGCCACCCGAAAGTTCACAGACGCCCGTAATCAAAGGAAAAACAAAGGTAAAAACCTAAATGCCAAGTAAAAGTGAAGATATTGAGAAGATTGTAGATGAAAGTGGTGAAAAGTTTACAAGAGACACTCCAAGTATGAAAGAGATTGATAGACAGCTGGCTAAGCTAGTCGACCATATTTTGGTTAGGTCACCAACAGAACCAAAAAATGCTAAAGATACAATGTTAGACACTAAACCTCTGAAAGAAAACAAATCTTCAAATATCGAAAGTGACATTAGTGCCACTGATAAAAGTATTCAATCTACGATAGGGACAGCTTTCATATCAGACATCAAAAGTGAAAGTGACGAACGTCGAGAACCAAGGCATGAAAAAGTAATTGCTAAAAGTACTACACCAGGTTTTGATGATCAAACCATTGCTGGGACAAATATGAAGATTCATTTGTATAAGCTTAATAAAACACGTTTTAAAGTAGAGAAGACAACTTCATTTGAAACCATTGGTAAAGCTTATCAGGAGGAAATGTTACAGATTACAATTGATAAAGAGGCAGGTATCTATAAACCAACTAACATTTGGCCATCAACTGAAAGAGAATCAAGTTTTCCACTTGAAGAAGATATGCATGTATATCTGGATGAAGTTTTTGTAATATTCAAAACGAGGCTCTGAAATGTTTGATGAATATGTATCAGTAACTACAGAGAAGAAGAAAAGGCGAACAAAATCATGTATCCGAAAAGCGATCCGATCCGTCTGTTTTAATATAGCCGAAAATTACAATTGCAGACAGCAATGTTTTTTAAA
Organism: Ruditapes philippinarum; assembly: GCF_026571515.1. Lineage (NCBI taxonomy): Eukaryota > Metazoa > Mollusca > Bivalvia > Venerida > Veneridae > Ruditapes > Ruditapes philippinarum. The sequence goes on along the minus strand of NW_026852304.1, from coordinate 302,269 downwards.
AGACTTCTATTTAAAGACCAAAGGACCCAAATTTTTTATTGATACAATTTTTAATTTTAGAGCACCCAAATTAACCCGACACATACTTTTATTAGCCCCGCATACGTTTGGGGCCCTTTTCAAATTTATAGAGTCAGGTGTTTTAAAAAATATTAGATTTTGGGTCATTTTTGAAAATGGGCAGGGGCACACATTTAATGATTTTTTTATTTATAGAAACAAATGATGAAACCGTTACAAAATGGGAATCAAATGACATAATTTTAACAATGAGGAAATTTCTCCCCCAAAATGATAAAATTTTAAAGTGGACACAACAGCAGCCAGGAATGACATTGATGATACATATATTACATACAACGATATTGTTGACGATGATGATAACCTGTTTGGTATCATGAACCTCTACATAAAGAGTGATCTACACTTCGACTTACACAACGTAAGTACTTTGAACACATATGTTTGATGTTTAATCAGTATAACTTTAAATGCATTTAAACGATTTTCCAGCAACCGATTTCATACGCGAGCACAAAGAGTCACGAATACTATTTTTATTTTTTATCAAGAGCTAGGTTTATTAATTATTAATTAATTAATTTATTTATTTATTTATTTATTTCAGATACCAGCATCAGCCAAGCACTCTGACCAGAAGAAAGACTTTGGATATAAATTCTTTTCATTTTCAACATTCTTTAAATAATATATTAAAGAACAGAAAAATATGTTTCAACTTTGTTATTTTTATTTAGACACAGATGATTATCTTAATCAGGCAAAATCTTACTTTAAGTAACTATACATGTGTAATTCTATATAGTTTTTTAATGTATATAACTGATTTAACGAAAGAGATCCTGTCATGCCTGGGTCGAATTAGATAATTATATAGAGATTCCGGAAATAGACCACTACCACATCGCTTTCAGAAAAGCCGTGATTGTATTAAACATACAGAGTCCCCGGGTATTGACCAAACGATGTCAAAATGTATTTTTATCAAATTATGTTATGTATGTAACTGTGTCTAATAATAATAATAATAATAGAATACATGAACTTAAGCTTAAGTGTGTATTAACAAAAAATGATTTTCCTGTTTAGGCATAGATTCTTGATAAACGTTGTGATTTCCACATTTGAAGTTTCTTAATAATATATAGCTCTAAATATATGTCAATGTCAAGTTAAAACCAATATACCGCATAATCTTAAAAAAGGAAGATTTTCCACAAGTATCTGCACAAATAAAGTGCACAAATAAAGTGCATTAAATCTTTTTGGGATCCGTTGTTATTCATTGATAAGGGAGTAGAGTTATCTTCTTTTCAATTTAAACAACCCCCAGAAGTTGAGCATACATATGTTTTAATCAGGGACGATTTTGACATAAACGCATTGAATGAATTATAATTAATTAGAAAAAACCTAGCCATTTTTTCCAAACGTATAATTAATCCATGCGACCTTTTTTCATGCATCTTTTTTTCCTTTTTAAAACGTTACAATCACCAAATAAACAATATTTATCTGATCCGATATTCATTTCTAATAAAATAAAAATCGATATTCATTTCTATTTATAGTTTTGCTAAATAATTTAGAAAATAATATATGCAAAAATTTGTTGTTAAATACGGGGGTTGAACCCTTATAGCGTAGTTTGGAAAAATCTATCTTTCATCCTTTATGAGACTAAAAGCAGCATACTCTGTCGCGGGGGACCGTCGGCAGAACCTCTACGCTAATTCGACACTCTCTCGCCTTTTTAAAAGAAATTAAGTCATTCACTTGGTGTTACATACATTATACAATGTATATTATTTCAGTATGAACATATCTAACATATTAATTCTGTACTGATTTTATATAAGATGTTAAAAGGAATGTATTGTTTGATTTTATTAATTTGTCAATACTGTATACTGATTATATGCTTAATGCATCTGGTAAGATTCGCGAGATGCGTGTTTAATTTAAATTTTGTTTGATTATACTGTGTTTCTAATAGATCGGGACCGCACAGGTCCATTTTTGTCATGTTTATATTTTCGGCATTATTGAAGCTATGATTGTTTTTTATGTTTGTTTTTTGTTTGTTTGTTATGTTTTACACTTGTTTTGATAATCTATACATCAGTTCAAAGTAAATATCTAAAATTAAACTGAATAAAATCAATAAATGCCATTTCAGTTCCCATAAATACAATACAAAACGAGACTGGAGTGTTTCCGATTGGCTTTCCATCCTTGTCTAGATTATAGCAAACACTCCATTATTTCGCTCCACTTTTATTACACTTTAAGTTTAGTGGTTTAAACATATTTATTTAAGCTCGATTTTAAAACATGTTCTTGCAACTTATATTAATCACTTTCGAGTCCGCTTCCTGGAACCCAACCAGTACTGGTGTCATATGAAGAAACATGGTCGTGACCTGATTACGGATCAATCCCTGGTTGGGCTGCACACACCTTAACCACTATGCCACTGCCCACTTAAAGTGTTTAAAGTGATTTGGTATATACTGGAAGGTCTGTTATACTATAAATAATTATACCATTGTACTATTAAGTATGGGACAGAACAATGAACCAGGGATAGTATTATATGGATATGACTGTTGTTGACAAACTTGAGATACATAATCCGATATTACATATACTCATATAACAGGTAATAAATTATTATTATTCATCATAATTAAATGTTCATACTAATTTTGTTAGATTTTTATCTTCATTTTTTTTTCAAGCAATATTTTATAAGCATATCCGAATTGTTTTTATAAATATTTGAAATACTTATGGAAATGTGCCCATTCTAGACCAATCCACTTTAATTAACATCACATACTTGTGTTCTTTCTATTTTGCACAGTGATAAAAACAGTAAACACTTAGTCCTGATAATGTATTTAACTATTATGTAGCGCCCAAGTATTGAAGGAATTAAGTTGCATTGCATTCCAAAAATGCTGAAGTCAAGTGAAATGTCATCGAATTGTTTATGACAGGGAGTCATATTTGTGGATGGCTGAATAATGTTGAGTGCAGCAAATTGAATCTATTTATTTGGTTGGCTTTTAATTGCCCCGACACAGGTCTAGGTCATATGGCATTCCAGCTTTACTGGTGAAGGAAGATCTCAGGTGCACTTCCGTGCATTATTCCAGTCACTCGGACATGGACACCCAGCAAATTGCATCAATGGTACCACAATATGCCCATCCTTAAATCTAACACATAACCACTGAATAGCATATGTTTGTATATGAGGTGTGACATTTACATCCAATCAAATTACCAAGGTAATAGTTCTGCCAAAGAAAATACAAGCTTAGATTTAGTAACAGCAAATACTAGGTAGGCTATTTTTGTCTTTAATGTGGTAAAAATCCCCCTCCCCCCAAGAAAAACATCTTTACATACTTCTTGTCACGTATTGCTATGTTTCTGCTTTTTTTTATATGTATATATTGATGCTTTGTCAATGGCTCTTTTTAGGGCTTTAGTACAAAATAAAAGTCTTCTTCTTCTTCATACAGTTAACAATTCAGCTATATCAAAATCTACTGTATATGATATCTCTAATTTATTGCAAGCATATAGTTTTCTAAACGAACATAAGAGAATAAAACTGGTCTTTTGTAAATTTTATTTCCATTCACTGGAAGAAAAAGTGTACAATAGCAAAGGCATCATGATTATTATTACAACACAATGCTGTTAATTTAACCCTTACTAACATAATGGGATATACCCACACATTTCTCATCAATAAAACAGTTTATAATTGTTAAAACAGAATTATTTCATAACATTTTTACAAGCTTTCAATTTATGTTATAAACTACAACCTATTTTAAACTATTGCAGAAACTTGATAATTCAGATGCAATCTTTTTTCAATGAATTCAATACTTTGTCACAAAACGTAGAATGACATTTATTAGGAATTTTCCATCAAACAATTGGCTTTTTCTTTTAATTCACAAACATCTTTTGTTAAGTATTAAAACGCTACACACAATTGGTGTCAGAATATCACATGCAGGTTTTATATAAAACTTAAAAGACTTGACCACTAGGGAATGCATCTTCCCACACATAGCTTAAGCACTCTCTTATTCCCATGACACATACTCAATAAGAGATTTTTAATGAATTTCTGCAGTTAAAGAATTTTACTCAAAGATGAACATAGTACATTATTACAAATTATTCTGTATGAAGTACTCTAGATAACAAAATAATCGTAGAACATCGACTTTTTCTAAAAGTTAATATAAACCAGCATTTTTATTAATTCATTCATTTGAATAGATGTTAAAACATCACCAGAACTCTTTAAGATTTTGTTGAATCAATTTTCAAATAATATTCACATCATAAACATACACTGAAGTTGAAACTCTAGAAAAATAAACAATCTTCAAATTAATTTCATAAGTTTCACAATTCAAGAAAAAACTCCTCTATTTTAAAACATACATTCATTATAAATTACCTTCACTTTATTAAGGGCTGTCATTGATTTTGTATCAATATATCGAGAGACAAATATGGACAATTGGAACTTAAATATGAAGCACGTCCATAGCCTCAAGGCATACGGTGGGGTACACACAACCCACGGTGAAAGGCATGTCTAGTAGCTCTGAACTCAAATATAAAGTACTATTATGATAGCCTCAAGGCAAACAGTGGGGCCGACACAACCCACGGTGAAAGGCATGTCTAGTAGCTCTGAACTCAAATATAAAGCACGTCCATAGCCTCAAGGCATACAGTGGGGCCCAAACAACCCACTGTAAAAGGCCTGTCTAGTAGCTCTGAACACTATTATGATAGCCTCAAGGCAAACAGTGGGGCCCACACAACCCACGGTAAAAGGCCTGTCTAGTAGCTCTGAACACTATTATGATAGCCTTAAGGCAAACAGTGGGCCCACACAACCGACGGTGAAAGGCCTGTCAAGTAGCTCTGAACTCAAATATAAAGTACTATAACGATAGCCTCAAGATAAACAGTGAGGCCACATACCCCACGGTAAAAGGCCTATCTGGTAGCTCTGAACTCAAATATAAAGTACTATTGTGATAGCCTCAAGGCAAACAGTGGGCCCACACAACCCACGGTAAAAGGCCTGTCTAGTAGCTCTGAACTCAAATATAAAGTACTATTATGATAGCCTCAAGGCATTCAGTTGGGCCCACACAACCCACGGTAAAAGGCCTGTCTAGTAGCTCTGAACTCAAATATAAAGTACTATTATGAAAGCCTCAAGGCAAACAGTGGGCCCACACAATTAACCCATGGTAAAAGGCCTGTCTAGTAGCTCTGAACTCAAATATAAAGTACTATTATGATAGCATCAAGGCATTCAGTGGGGCCCACACAACCCACGGTAAAAGGCCTGTTTAGTAGCTCTGAACTCAAATATAAAGTACTATTATGATAGCCTCAAGGCAAACAGTGGGCCCACACAACCCACGGTAAAAGGCCCGTCTAGTAGCTCTGAACTCAAATATAAAGTACTATTATGATAGCCTCAAGGCAAACAGTGGGCCCACACAACCCACGGTAAAAGGCCTGTCTAGTAGCTCTGAACTCAAATATAAAGTACTATTATGATAGCCTCAAGGCATACAGTGGGGCCCATACAACACACTGTGGTAGACCTATCTAGTAGAAAGTTTGTCTGATATATACTCTCATTTTAGGTAAGTTTTGGATTATCAATATAAAATGTCCTTACATGTGGTTATGAAGCATTTATTCTTGCAAGAGGTTTGTAAAAGAAATCAGCATTGTTTTGACATTAAGCCGGTTACTTTTTGTTTGTATTTTAAAAGGCATGATAAAACCTAGTCCCAAGGGAGGGGTGTTTTATAGGAATTTAAATTACTAGTACATTGTCCCAGCGGTTTGAAACTTTACATGTTGTGCTTTTAATTCTGGGTAGTTGCTGCGGTTTCAAATAACGATGCATAGAACAGTTATAGATTTATAGAATTAAACTTCAAGCGTCCGATAAGTAATAGAAAGAGCATCGAAACACGAGGCTGGGGGCGTAGCCCCGAGTATAAATCAGATAAGTAAACCCCAGCAAAAATGAGCCAATCAATGGGCATGCTCTTGAGTGCGGGTAACTAATACCTGCACTGTGCATGTATATGTATATGATTTATGACACATTTTCAACAGAAATGTCCCCAAACTATGATACAATGATATATTGTAGACGCATTTAATGTCGGAAGAACCATTTAAATTATAACTGAAAAATAACGCGATCAAATATCTGAACGTTGATAGGCTAGCAAGCTGTCAAACGTTGAAAATTAAATGAGATTATCTCGTTTACAATTCGTCACCAGTGGTTTTCTGTGTCTATTTTTTATGAAGGGAATATTATGAAAATCATTTACAATATTTTTTATTATATTTTTTTTATTTTATTCTTTAACTGCATGTATACGTGTATTCCACTTGTTTTACATGACCAGACTTGTACACCCTCAAAAAAGATAGACCTGTTACGAACAATAAAGGAGGTGTGCAATATTAAAACCACAACTGACTCTATATTTATCCTTGAAAAACATTTAGCTTTTCCTCACAGAATAAAAAATCAATTATTTATTACTATTAACTTCCATTTTTTTCCGGCATGCACAAGTGTTAAGTGTAATTTACTATTTCCGCCTCCAGGTATCCCTTTAAAAATATATATTACTTTCTAACTCTTGCATGTTTAGAAAAGTAAGAAGAAAAGATTTTGTCCAATTAGCAAAAGAACCGAAGCTTTTCCGACGGCAGAGATCCAGTTGAAGTAAGACCATGCTCCGGCTCACCCCGATATTGCATATAAACGTAATATTGTTTCTAAATTTAGATATGATCTAAATTTAGTTATGATCGATAGTCTATAATATGATCATTTCTATTTATAGATTTTTGTAAATATATATATACAAAAATTGTTGCGAAATATCGGGGTGAGCCGTAGCGTAGTGGATAAACCTACTCTTTCATCTGAGCCTAAAGCAGCATGGACTCTGTCGGCGGGGATGCTTCGGTTGATCCGTCGGTAGAACCTCTACGTTAATTCGATACTCATCCTTTTTTCTCGTCTTTTTCAAAGAAATATTAAGTAATAATTATACCGTGCGTCATAATTCATGTTTGTAATTTCTTCATGCTGTAAGATCGGGACCGCACGGGTCCATTTTTGTCATGTTTATATTTTCGGCATTACTGAAGCTATGATTGTTTTTTATGTTGTGTTTTTTGTTTGTTTGCTCGTTTGTTATGGTTTACACTTATTTTGGTAATCTATACATCAGATCAAAGTTGATCTAAAATTAAACTGAATTATTCATTAAATGTCATGTCAGTATACAAAACGAGACTGGAGTGTTTCCGATTGGCTTTGCATCCTTGGCTACATTTAAGCAAACACTCCACTTTTATCAGAATTTCAGACACTTTAAATATATGCTCAAAGATTAGTGGTTTAAACATATGCATTTAGGCTCGATTGCGAAACATGTTCTTGCAACTTACATTAATCACTTTCGAGTCCGCTTCCTAGTACCAATCAGTACTGGTGTCATATGAAGAAACATGGTCGTGACCCGATTGGGGCTCAAACCCATGATCCCTGGTTGGGCGGCACACACCTTAACCACTATGCCACCGCCCACTTAAATATTAAATAAATATTTGAAATACTTATGGAAATGTGCCCATTCTAAACCAATCCACTTTAACATCACATACTTGTGTTCAGTGATAAAAACAGTTAACACTTAGTCTTGATAATATATTCAACTATAACGACTTAATGTTGCGCTCAAGTATGGAAGGAAGTTGCATTGCATTCCAAAAATGCTGAAGCAACTATAATATCATAAAATTGTTTATGAAAGGAAGAGTCATATTTGTGGATGGCTGAATAATGTCGATTGCAGCAAATTGAATCTATTTATTTGGTTGGGTTTTACTTGCCCCACACAGTGTATGTCATTTGGCATTCCCAGCGTTACTGGTGGAGGAAGATCTCAGGTGCCCTTTTGTGCATTATTCCAGTCACTCGGACATGGACACCCAGCAAATTGCATCACTGGTACCACAATATGCCCATCCTAAAATCTAACACATAACCACTTAATAGCATATGTTTGTAAGTTGTATATGAGGTGTGGCATTTACAACCAGTCAAAATCTGCAAATTACCAAGGTAAAAGTTCTGCTAAAGAAAACTAAGATTTAGTGACAGCAAATACTAGGTAGGCTATTTTTGTCTTTAATGTGGTAAAAATCCCCCTCCCCGAATAAATCATCTTTACATACAGTTAAAGGGGCTACACTGAGGTCTGACGGGTAATTTGGTGTCCAAAAAAAATGTATACAAATTTCCCCACAAATCACAATATTATGACTAAAATAACAATAACTTACACTTTAACCAACCCTCTAAACAAACAATTTATGCTAGAAAATGCATATTCACATTAGCTTTTGATGCAAAAATGAAAGTTGGTTTTCCCAGACATGTACAGAAGTTACCCACAATTCATCGGTATAACTAAAATACGCAACGGACATTTTTGGAACAACAGAGTAAAACGGGGGTAAAAAAGTCTATTGATTTTTTTCTCAACTCTCTAACCTATCATGTTTATATAACTTGAGTATAACGAAGAAAAACTGTATAAAAGATAATCAAGGTAGCAATTTCGTAGTCTTGAAAAATCAAACGCCAGCGAAGCGGTCATTTTCTAGACAAAACGGAAAAATATTATATACATGTACAATTATTTTCATTGACATTTCAGTTTCAATTTCAATATTCTAAGGCAAACATAATGCATCGGTGATATTTATACTAAAACAAACACAGTGTAATCACACTAATAAAAGTATTTAACGCTATCTATAACGTATTTAAATCAAATACAGGTAATGACATGTCTCATTTGATTTGATTGTTTGTATTTGGGATAGAGTGGGGGTTACGTCACACAAAACTGTGTAGGTCATTTTTGCGACTCTTCAGTTTTACTGGTGGAGAAAGAACTCAGGTGCCCCCTTTGCAAAATTGTTTCTGGCACAAACGGGCATCTGTGTATGTAATGAGTGACGTTTCGTAGGCTATCTTGATAGGATCGTACATACACGTTCCACACACAATTACATCATATTCATACCATAGGCAAAATTAAATGCACGTTTCCTATTGTAACAATATAAAACCCCAGAAAAAAACCTATGAAACTAGCTTCTGAATGTGGCATTTCTATCGTTATTCCATAAAAGCTACCCCCCCCCCCCCCCCAAAAAAAAAAAAAAAGAATGAATACATCAATGGGCATGCTCTGGAGTGTTGGTATTTATTACCTGCACTCCAGTTACGCACTGTGCATGTATATGAATTCGATTTAACTCTGACACGTTTTCAACAAAAAAAGTCTTCAAACTATGATACAATAAATGTTATGATTCTATTAGAAACTTGTTTAGAATTTAATGATTTTTTGGGTGAAAACGATATAGTTTACTTGTACTACAGATAAGATCAAAGTGCTGAAGGCACTGAAGAAAAAACGGATAAACTATCACATTTTCACTCCAGTTTCACAGGTAAATTAATTTTATATGTCGCGGTTTACATCTAAATATCAGCTAACCTTTGCTTTTTGAGACTTTTGTTTTTTGAAAATAATCTAAACGAGTAAAATAAATCCTCTTTATAGGCAAATAATTTAATAAGTAGCATCCCCGATTTCTCTTTTCATAAATTGGCTTTAGCAAATTCTTTTCTATTCAAATATTAAGAACATTCTGTCAGTGACGTGTCCTCTACTTGAAATCTTCCTGGTGTGTTTTTTTTCGGTAACAGGAAGAAAATGACAGTCTGTTCGTATCATTCGGTAAACAGGAAGAAAATGACAGTCTGTTCATTTGATCTTGACTGTGAAAAAATCATGTTTTGTGAACCAATTTATCCTGCCGATAAAGATTTTGCAAGCAATCTGGTGGTTTATGTTCCAAGTGCTTACACTTAATTTTAATTCCAAAAGAACATTTCTTAGGAGACCTTTAACGTTTGATTACGGTATTATCACTATAATCGAAATACTTAGGAATTAATTTTAATTCCTGTTACTGTGAAATTTTTTCGTTCACGTGTTTTAAAAATACTTAAGTAGCTCTAAAATTTTCAAAACGATATCCAGTATTTCCGAAACAATTTACAAAGGCTTTTAATACACAATCTTATGAATCTTAAAGTATTACGAGAACCACCCATTTAATCTCCAGAAATACATACGAAAAACAAGATAAATCAAAAGGCTGCAAGCTCTGTGGTATTTTCTGATCTTTGCAATATAAATCGCACTGTACAACTGTATTATTTTCCTGTATAAGTTTATTTTTATGTACTATAATTCTTCTTGCTTGGTACCAGAGTTTGAATTATTTTGCATGACTAGAGTTGCATCAAAAATCATTTATGTTCATTTTTATGACAGCCACACTTTATCCTTGCATATCGTGGCTATTTCCTTAACAAAGAAACTTTATAAAAATAATTGCCTTGAATTGGATTTGAACCCCAGACACACTAAACGAGCGCGTTACCCTTGCACCACGGAGAAGATATACGAACAATGCCTGAATAAAATCAAGTAATACTAAATTTAGATTTTTCACTGCATTTCGGGTTAATTTCGAGGTTTTTTGTTCAAGATAAACCTGTTCTTTAACATTGATGCAAATAATTTAACAAAAATATTCTCGCCAAAAACAGTCCGACATGTATATATTCCACTACTCGACAGTCAGATTTTTTTGTGAAATAAGCTCTCGACATCGCTTAAATAGCATTTTCATTGATTAAAATGATATTCATCCGCGTAATTTTGTGAATGTGCATTCATTGACAATTCTATAAGCCAAAGCTACTTTTTGACTTTGAATGCGTTGTAATTTGTTGGATACTTATAACAAAATGAAAATATTTCTTTCTTTTAAATCGGTAGTTTTCAGGGTGTTTTAAGAACTGTTTGTTGTTAGATTTGTCGTGAAACCGCTGTGTCAGAGATTGAATGTTAGCTTTGTATTTCCTAATCTTCGATCAGAAATACAAAAAGGAATGGTAACATTCAATGAATACAACACCCACACGACCAAGCAAAACAGGACCACAGCTAAATTATCAATGAAAACATTAATTTCAGGCTTTCAAGTGGTAAATAAAAAGAATAAACAACAAAAATGAAAAACAGGAAGAAAGAAGAGACAAAAGTAGAGAAAAGTAAAGGTTTTCGTGCTATAAAGAAAGAAAAGCACCGTTCTCTCCCTAACTTATTTATGCAAATGAAATGCATCCGATCAATATTTAAGCCATTGTAGTTTTTGAAACCAGTCACTCGTGTTTTCAAATAGTCGGGAAATGAACCCGACTTTTTTTTATCAAAACATTTACAAAACTATTAACAATGAGTATGCCATTGATAAACAGGCTATAAGGAGTAAAAACAATGGTTTATATATGCATTGCCCTTTACCGTCTAGGAGTTGGAAGTATTATAAAACATAGTTTAAGCAATGGTTGTTGTATGAGGTGAGGTTAATAATATCTTACTGAATTCTTAAAGTTACTTTTTACTTACCTGCCCTTCACATTTGTCTTGCTGTATCATGATTTTGTTTGTTTTCGTTTAATTTGAAAGAAAGTTAGGGTTTAAAAAACAACAACTATATAATCAGTTTTAAGTTTATTTCACTAGTCACGGCAATAACCCTGCTGTGGAAGCTTGACTATGTCGGGGCTGCGTCATGTGAACGTTGCCCGTCGCCTTGATTGTCTTTATTCCAGTTTTCCTTTTTTACTCTTATAACGCTCTCAATTTCTTTTCCACCGGGAAGCTTTCAATATATTGGTAACATTAAAGCACAGCTCAATTGACCCATCACTAGTACGGAGGCCTTCCAATAAGAAAAAATTTATCAGGATATCTGCTAAATCAATAATGATAATAATAATATTAATAGAGCCAGATTGTAACTCTTTTCCGACCTTCTTGATAATGTTTACCATGTGCATGAAACAGGTATCAATTACCTATAGTTTTGAATGTCTAAATCAAAACATAGTAATCTTTTCATCAACAAAGTTTACATCCAATGCGGATAAATATGCAAGTATGTATGTAAAATGATAAATATTAAATTTCAGATCTATCTAGCAAAGGAGATCGATTTTTTCTTAAAGAATTTTATTATGTGCACTAGACATACATTAGAAATATTATCTAATAAAGTTGAAGCCTAAATGTCCTATAATGAGGCCGGATTCATTCTCTATTTAGCCAGTGCTTTCAGTGCTTTGATCAGAGTTAAAGAGAAAATTCTGGAATAACATTCTGTGTGTGCATGTGATTTTTTTATGCTTACAATACTCAAAATTCATGTTCGTTGTATAAAAGGTATTACGAAGTTTTTTTTTCTGAACGGGTGTCAGATAAACCAAGTGACCTTTGAAATAGGACCCATTACACTGATTGACAAAGTAAATTTTCTTAGCCTAGATATCATGATATTTTAACCATTACAAAGTTAATACATAATATTAATAATTACACGAAAGCTCTTTAAATTAACATAGAATATTTGTAAAAATTGTGTATGTCAGTTTCGAACTCCGTACGTTTAGCTAAATTCATCATTGTAATGGAGAAAAAAAACATGATTACAACAATGTAATGCTTTAAATATATTGAAATTGCTTTTTTGAAAGATTTTTCTCACAAGAACATATGTGAACAACAAGAAATTTAACAAACAAACCCATTATTTGCTTTTAAATTTATGGATTGTTGGTATATTCCGGTTTCGCACTTTCGTTGCTGCCGATACACAAAAAATTCTCCGTTTCGCTTTTTAGTCATCCCGAGAATCATCACGTGACCGTTGTTTTTATTTCAGATTTGCAAACTGAAAGGTGTTTAAACGCTTTTCCCACAAAATTGGAGAAAATATGTATTTCAAACGACTTGCCAATCCAAAGAACACATATTTCAATGTATCACTGATTCTGTTTGAATGTCCCTAACTCGCAGGTAACAAAAAAATATCGGTTCGTGAAATTTTACTTTTTTTTGTGACATTCGGCCGTACCTCAGTGGAGTACCTTTAACAATTAAGCTATATCAAAATCTACTGTATATGATATCTCTAATTTATTGCAAGCATATAGTTTTCTAAACGAACATAATAGGATAAAACTGGTCTTTTGTAAATTTTATTTCCATGTACTGGGAGAAAAAGTTTACAATATTAAAGGCATCATGATTATTATTACAACTCAATGCTGTTAATTTAACCCTTACTAACATAATGGTTCCTAACACAGGGATATACCTATGCATTCCTCATCAATAAAACAGTTTATAATTGTTAAAATAGTATGATCTAAAAATTTTACATGCTTTTAATTTATGTTATAAACTATAATATTATAGCAACCTGATCAGTTAGGTTCAGCAATTTTTCAATGATTTCAACATAACAATTGACAATCATGAGGGAGGTTTTTCATCAAACAATTTACTTGTTTTTTGTTATTGGTTGTTTTACTGAAAAAACCTATTAACCATTAAAATTAAAAGATATATTATGCTCAAATTTGATATTTGAAAATAAATGATAATAAATATACAGTTCCTTCTTAACTGTCAGATAAACATCTTTTTAGGAAAGACAGAATATAATTAAATTTTAAAACTCTACACACTTTAATTAGGTAAATACCATATGCAGTTTCTTTTTCTTTATAAAAAATACTGGACCAGTAGGGAATGCGCCTTCCTAGACATAGTTTGTGAATTCTATAATCTAAATTAGACATATTCAGTAAGAATTTCAGATTTCAATAAATTTCTGCAATTAAAGAACTTTACTCGAAGATGAACATAGAACATTATTACATATTATTCTGTATGAACTGTTCTAGATTACAAAATAATCGTAGAACATCAACTTTTTCTAAAAGTTAATATAAAAACCAGCTTTTCTATTAATTCATGTATTTGAATATATGTAAAAACATCACCAGAACTCTATATGATTTTGTTGAATGGAGTTTTTAAATTATATTCACATCATAAACATACACTGAAGATGAAACTCTTGAAAAAAACAATCTTTAAATTAATTTCACACCTTTCATGATAAAATTCCTCTTTTTTTAAAACAAACATTCATTATAAGTTACCTTCACTTCATCAAGGGCTGTCATTGATGGGAAAATTTTGTTAAATATGGACGATATATCAACTGACAGTAGCTACAATGAAAAACATTTAAATATGTGTTATAAATTGAGATCATGGTGTTATGCATGCTGTGTTAGACATTACAAACACAACAAACTAACTTAACTTGTATAGATATTTTTCAAACAGTGTAATGATACAATATTGGATGATGAATATTGATGATATATTGATATTGCGATATTCAATGACAAGAGCACATCATGTGCCTAAAACTTACCTAGAAATTGTTCATATCCCATCTAAAAGATGTGTAAAATAATAGTTAAATATTAAAAATAAAGGTGCTTTTACAATATAAACAAAGTGTTAAAAATACAAGAAAATGTTAAAATAAACATAGCAGCTATAACATGTAACTAACAGTATCATGATATGTGAACACATTGTTATAAACTGAACACATCAGAGCACCTTTAAGTGTTTGTTTTCTCCTCAACTGTCAGATTTTTTTTCAGGTTCTATAAATATTTCATTCAAAACCACATGGTCATATTTTTCAAGCAATATGAATCTTCGTTTCCATTCATTCACGTTTCATTCTTGGACAAACACACACCAGAAAGTAAAACTGACGTCTCATTTCTTTCCTTTTACAATATTGTTGACTTTTTCTGTGAGCTGTTGAAGGTCGATATTTTTGTCTATTTTTAGATATTTTCCTTTCTTTATCTGTATACTAGAGATCCATTCTGGGGCAACCTCTATACACATGTTAATATGAGGTTCAATATCTCCTGAAAATAAAATATACAAGAATTTTTAATGTCCATCTTGACCTACACTTTAAGATTGCTAGGCATAAATCTGTAATAATCCGCAGAATTATCCTTTTTCTAAATGTGTCTATTGTTTATTTGAGGATTTTATCAAATAAATGATGGTAATAAAACACTTTTAAATAATGAACACTTTCCATGTAGCTTTTAATTTGCTTGAGAAACTTGTTTAAGCAAGCCAGACTATACAAGCCTCTGTTTTGTTCGTAGCATGAACAGGGTATGGATAAAACCATGAACCTTCCATAAAATGGATCACCTGCTTTTGAATACTAATCAGAATAAAAGGAATTTGTAAGAACTAGAAAATAAAAAGCAATTAATCTTCAAGTCAGCATTCAAAAGAAAGCACTATAAAGGCCCATTGAAATACCCATTGACTGCACTATTATCAAGGCACACAAATTTTTGGTAACTACACATATTAAAACAGCACATCCCTGATTAATACCTGTTTAAACATTTTTTACAGGAAAAAAAAATGTGTAAGGCTGGCGATAGCCTCATCGGGTACACAAGTCCGTGGAAACAGTAGTTTCCGAGGGGCTCAAGGTTTTCATGTCCTTTGGTCAGACTGCACATTTTTTCCTCGTCCTTTGAAACCTGGACAAAATAACCCTTAAACATTGTTATCAATCGTTACAAACCTTGTGCAATGCTTGTCTTGTAACTGTCTAATACCCTTTGTATAACCGATTCTATAGGTAAAGCTGGTTTCTTCTCCGTAAGAAAGTGTGAACGTATGATCCTCATCACATCTGGTAAACGTTTCAGCATCACAATACGCTTCTCCTCCTTAGGATTCCTGGTCAGAGCTGCGGCCGTGTTGGCAGCCTCCTTAGCTCGAATCTTTTCAAGCAAAGAAAGCGGGACACCTTTCATATTAGATAATGGCTTGGGTTCAGGAGCTTTCTTCGGGGTCGAGACTGGTTCATGGGTGGATGATTTCTCTGATTCCAGCATAGTGGCCCTTAGTGCTGCCTCAACCTTTAACAAAAATATTACCAAATAATGACTAAAAATCCACATCAGATAGATTCTTTTTCAGATGACTTAAAAATCAATACATGTATCATAAATTGAGAGGACCTGCAAAGTATTTTCCTCCATTTGTTTTATTCAAAGGAAAATAAAAATTCTATATAAAGTTACTTTTTTTTATCTGACAGCTATAAGTGCAAACAGAATACCTGCAATACTCAACGTGTATTACAATTTAATGCTATCAAATATACAAGTAAATAAATACCTTTCAACATGTACCAGTAACTGGAGGTCTTAAATGTAGATTTAAAAACTTGTTCTTACACAACTTTCAAGTAATCATACCTTGGGTGAAAGATTTCTTGTAGTTGTACTCTGTAGGACATCTTTGGCAGTTTGATAAGTCTGTACATCTGGGGGCTGAGGTAGGGGACTTTCTAAAATATCTGGGACTTCATCAAGAGGAAACTTTGGATGCCATCTTGTTATTTTGTCATCAGGTATTGTTAAAGGTCTACTTAGCTTAGATAAAAATTCCTGTGCAAAAAAATTAAAATTCTTTTAAATAACAACAACAATCGGTGTGGAATCTAGAACTTCAAAATTATTGGGGATTGTCTTTATTAAAATGCGTGATCACAAATATATGCGCAAATCGCGCAACCTAGATGCAACATTGAACAAGGAAAACCTATCAACAACAAAAACAAAACTATCATTACAAATAAGCATAATTATATTAAACTGGCTCACAAAATAGACTTTTACCACTTGTAATATTTCAATTAAATAATTCAAAGATAAAGTTTTATAAAATCAAATATAACAGGTCCATACTTCTGTGAAAATCCATATGAGAGTAAGTGTCACCAATGCCAATGTCTAGGTTTGAAAATAACTTTCCCATCCTTCGAATAGTCAAGCTAAAAATTGGCTATATATAATGAAATAGGGAAACAAGATGATGGCCTTAACATGCTTTAGTGGCAAGTTTTATCTACATGTGAGCCTTGGAAGCAGTTGCTCACAGTTTTTTTTCTTTCTCCAAAGTCTACATCATGTTTACCATTTGTGTATATCATTATATTAGTATTATCTCTTATCATTAAAGTTGTGTTTTTTTTCCTCAAGAAAACGATGGTTTTCAAATGATTAATCATTGTTTCATAACTCACCTTGTGGTGCTGTTTCACAACCTGTACCAAATTGTTATGGAAAACATTTCTCCTTGCCAGAAGATGGGATGCCTTGAATGTTTGACGGGAGTTCTTGCAATCTGTAAGGACATGGAAATTTTGGCTAGATATTGTACAGAAAATATTACAGGCTGGTACTTAACCTGTAACCCTCTTAATTTCTTTAATGGACATTTCCAGCTTTTGTTTTTGGAACTATCTATTATCAATTACAAGGTTATCAAGTTGAAAAGTTGGTTAGCCAACAGTATAATTATAGAGTATCTAATTGTTGACATTTTATAAAATATAGGCTTCCAAATAAATTACAATTTGAAATAACATAATGCTTAGAAGAACACTTTTGAATACATAAAATCTTTCGACTTCTGTTATGTCCCTAAAATGTCTAATTATTTCAAGTTGTGACCTAATACCTAATATTTCAAAAAAAGGAAGTTTTCCACAAAAAAGTAAAGTATTTTTTCATTTTACAAAACAAGGTTCAAAGAATCAATGTCTTGAAACATTCCGTTTTTCCAATTTTGACCAAATTTAAAATATTGAAATATAATCTCATACTAGTTAGTGTACTCTTCTAGCTTACACTAAGATTATCATATAACATTCAACTTAGTAAACTGTAAGGTTTGGTCAAAGTTGAAGGACGTTCAGGCTTACCAGATGTTCTAGTGGTATTAAACTAGCATTTTCTTTACTATAATTATGTAAAAACTTACCTGGGTCATCCAGCCTTGCAGCCACTGTAAGCTGGTACCCAGACTGTTTAAAACCCTGCAAGTTTTGTATACCTTTCTCCTGTCTCAGCTCATAAGCTTCAGGGTATACTGTTTTGATCTTGCTTACATGCTCTTTTTCAAAGTTTCTGAAATTTAAGTTCATTTTTAGTGTGATATTATTTCATTTAAAAGTAACGAAAAAAATGCTACATAATGATAGCTCCTTGAATAACAATTTTAAGTTAATGTGAAGCTGAAAATTAATGTTTGAGAACAAAGTAAATGCATGTGAAATGGGAACAAGTTGAAGTTAAACAATGAAAAATTAGTTTTTCTAAAGATTTTATGCAATAATAAAAGTTATTAGATTCTTTTTTTAAAATATAGGTGTGAATTGCGATCCAGTGATCTTAGGACTAGTGAATACCCCATATGTATTGTCAAGGTCTGAAGTGCAAGTTTATTGTTACAGCTCTAATATAATAAGTTGAAGAACTACATTTTTTCACAAAATACAATAAGGAAAACAGAAATGTGTAAAAAATTAATAACCTTTTAGTCAGTTGTTGAACAGCATGTTTCAGTTTTGAGAAAGTACAATTTTCATTCCTGTTGTGTAACATACTGATAACTTGATCCATGCCTCGGAAATGTTCAGCTAGAAGGCGATACTTGTAGGGTAAGCTTAGAGTCGGAGGTGCCTCGGTGGCAAGATGATGAAATCTCTCATACGCTGGAACTTTAGGCTTAGTCTCACTGAATAGAAGAACATATCCAATGTTGTGGTATGCTACTCAAAAAATGCAAGACGATAATTAGAAGTAAATCAATAATAAATGTTTCTGGTTGTAATCTTATTTTTTAATATTAAATTTTTTCATGTAAACAGAATGTGTACTTCCAATATACGTACAGTGAGGTTGCAGACATTTACACGTTTAAAGCTAGTTTTGATCGTCTGGATAAGAACGCAAGTCAATATAAAACCCATTTTATTAAAGGGACTCCACTGAGGTTTTTTTGACATGATGGGAATGAAAATATTTTTTCCAGATAAATGTACCATTTAATGTAAATTAGTAACCACTAATCTTTGTGCACAATTCCACATCATCTCGCACTTCGTTTTTCCAGAATAATTTTCAAATTGTTCCAAAAAATTGATCCAAAATGAAAAGCATGTAAATGCTTTTCACTTCAAATTGGGGCAGAGGAAAAGATAAACATACTTTTTCAATTTTATTTTTAAGTATATTTCTTAACTATCTTTTGCATCTTATCTTTTTAAAAGTGCCCCCGCTCATTTAAATGTTAAGAAATTTAATGTTATTTTTTAGGGTTTTTAAGACCCATGGACGCCTTTTAACAAATGTAGCCATTCCTAATTTTTTGAAATTTATAAAATGCATTCTTTTATTAGATTATTTTCAGAATTTCAAGATTACACAATTTACAAACTGAATTACCTTTCCCTCCTTGAACTTTAATCCCTAATTTTAAAATCGAACGATTTCTTCAAGTTTCGGTTAATTGGCGGTATTTTCCCTCTCTAGTTTCCTTCATCTAGCAAAGACGAGCCTTTTTAAGTCGTTCAAGATAACTTTGGAAGGGTTGGTCTTCATTCTCTTGGGTAATATTTTCAATTGAAACAGCAAAGGGTATTGTTATTTTGTAACAGATAATAAATTTAGTGTTGCATCTAGAATTTCAAAATTATGGGGGATTGTCCCTCACTCAACTGAAAAATGTGGGGGACATACATTTTTTCTTACAATATGACATACCGAAAAGAATTCATGTATTCTACATTTAGACATTTTTGACAGCTATTGTCCGCTCAACAACGGAAATAGAAAAAAATAAAATATTGACGAATACTACAATACACAAGCGAGATGACCCAGTCCGCTGCTAAACGCCTTTTAGTATATTTCTGTTTGATCATTGACCAGCAACAGCAAAGATTAGCCAATCCTTATTAATAAAGCGATTGGTATGTTTTCATTTAAAAATTTAGAATAATGTTCTTATCATTACAGAAACGGTCAAACCTTGATGTATTCAAAATAATTTTTTTCTTTATCATAAAATCTGATAATAATATGGAATTATTCAACAGTTCTACTAGGAGAGTAATAAAACAAATATAATATTTTATTACACAGACATGTATAAATGTATTTCATATTTCATTATTGATTTGACAGAAAACAAAATTACAAACCTTATTAAGGAAACCCGCAAAATTCAAATTTGTTACAGGTTCACAAAATTTTAACCAAGACCCAAAAGGCTGATCTTAACCAGAAAAAAAATAATTTTCATTTCCTATTAAAAATATGAAACTCTTTATGATAGACACTTCTGGTACCTAACAAGCTAGGAGGTGTAATGAACAACTTTAAATCAAAATCAAAATGTCATAAAAATATTTTTATTAACTTGATTTTGCATCTATATCAAATTTTGTCTGACCTAAAGAGTCCCCAACAGGGGCGTTTGTCTAAAATGAAAGAGAGATAAAGTTGTTCAACAATGGTAAAACCCTCAAGGGCAAAAGTATCTGTAATAAAACTTTGAAAGTATTCCCTACAGATTTATCATTTTAAATCTTTAAATGAATGCATGTTTATTGTTATATATACTAAAATGCCTGAGGCTATTCATGTAATCACGATGCTGTAATGATTTATACCTGTGCCTTTTTTTCTTTCAAATTTTTGCATTTGTTGAGAGCAGCAGCAACAGTTGAAGATATCTGAACAGTTTTCTTGGTTTCTACTGGTTCAGCTGATGTAATGTTGGATACAGGAGGCATTTCAATTTTCATCTCTGGACCTTCAGAGTCTGTCTCAGGCCTGGAATCAGCATCAGTCTTTTCACTTTCCTGAAGTTTGGAAAAAAGCATAGATATATAATATGTAGTTTAAGTAACAGGACATTAACTTATATAAACAAAAGCAAGTGTTGCTCTTATTGTTAACATTCCAAGGTTCAGAAATTTTTTTATTGTATAGCTTAAAGGTGCAGCACCATTCAGAATAGTCAACTCAGAGTTTAAACTGTTTGAATTTGCTGGAAAACACACTTATATTCTTAATTCTTGAAAGTCTATTGCCAACACAGTAAAGGTCATGGCGACTTTCCAGATTTAATAGTGGAAGAAGACCTTGGGTGCCTTCTGTGTATTATTTCAGGCAGGAGTAGAACCACCAACATTCTGTAAGCTGGCTGGATAGCTTCCTCACATGAAAGAATCTGAAGTGTTGGGTGCAGTCTGGATTTGAACCAGAAAGGTAAAGGGCATGTGTTTTGATTCAAAACTTTTGAATCCCAAACAACCTAAACAACTTAACCACTGACGCCCCTTTAAAACAAATGAAATAGCTTAAAAATAATTTAATTAATAATCTTTAAATCATTAACTTAGTTATACCTTTGTTTGTTTTAGCTGTAGCTTTTTACGAGCTTTGGTTTCTGTCTTCTTAGGCTCATTGTTTATCGTCCTCTTTTCTGGTGTTGCCTCATCGTTTTTCTCTGCCTCTTTCTGACAAGTCTTCCCATTTCTTGCTCTCTTTCGTGTGAGTTTAACTATTTCTGCTTTAACAGGTGTAGAATTTCCGCCATCATGGTCATCCCATGAAGAAGTTACTGATTCTGCAATAGTTGTCTCCCCTTTCACCTCTGGCTCTGCAGATTGTGGCTCTATAAAAGACTGCGAGATCAACTTCTGCTTTGGATCAACTTTAGTCTTACGTGTCCTTGTTGATTTCTTTGCTGTTGAAGATAAAATCTGAACAGTTTTCGCTTTCCTAGACGCTCGTGTTTGCAACGGAGAGAAAACAGTGTTTTCTTTCCTTGCAGCTTCTGGCTCCACATCATTACCTTGTGTCAAATTTCTGTAAGGATTTGCATTAGTTCTATCTAATGAAGAAATATCAACCTCTGTGCTTGTTATTTCAACTTTTCTCCTTTTCGATGGCTGAAGCGCTGGATTTCTTTTTCTTGTTGAGAAAAAATCTGTCACTTTACCTTGAGCCATTGTTACGTTTTTGTTGACACTTTTTCCGCGCCGAAAATCACGTGATTAAATTGTAGACTGGTTAAATATCACAATCTTGAGAGAATAATAATCAGCTGTTTTAATCTAAAACCAGTCAAAACACGGAAGTATTGATCACGTGACTAAAAGATGGCGGACGACACAAACACGAATCCTTTCCTGAGTGACGAAGACGATTTTCTTGAAAATGTGCCTGAAAATGACAATAAATTGAAGGTTAATGCAAATGAGTCGCAAGAAGTAACTTGGGACTCTATTGCCTCAAAGCTTCTCAAAGAGAAGTTAACGTTAACAGCATTAGAACTCCATACTGAATTAGTTGAGGCTGGAAGGGAGCTACCCAGATTGAGAGATTTCTTCTCAAACCCAGGAAATTTTGAAAGGTCTAAGGAAGATTCTCCTCCGTCAACATTACGTATGTATAGCATTTATCCTTTGCTTTCTCTTGTGTTGCTAATTTTATTTTGAACAGAACTCTATGTCAAATTCAGGGTTATGACAGCAGAAGTGCATTTCTGTCTTTAACAGGCTTTTGAAAAAACCCGATAGGGCTTAAAACATAATATGAAATATAAATATGAAAAGTCTATAAACGGGAAGTCGGTTAAAAAAAAATCATTCATTTTTCCGTTTTAAAGGTGTCCTTCTGTAATTCATTCACCGCTTCTGTTCTCACTCAGAATTCTCGACAATTATTATTAATCTGAAAAGTTTCGATTGCCCGTCATCCGAATACCCCACCTATTATCATTGAGTTACATTGAAAAAGGCGTGCCCGACTAGAACTGACACTGAAAATTTCATTGATAGGTATAGAATTTTATAAATTCTTTAATTGTATTTTATTTAATTTTCTTTTAAATATACATGTGTAGTCTATAGCCAGGCAAGCCAAAGCCCGGACCCGCTTCGCGGTCCCAACCGTTGACTTCCCCAATAAAATGTATGTTTAACAGTTTACAATTTGTTGAGGTTTAGAACTGTTAAAAAAACTTAAATATTTAGTTGTTCACTATTTAGTGGTGAAAATATGTCAGTGGCTGTATAGTTAAGTTGGTAGAGCTTGGGATTGGTATTGCGATGGTTTTGGGTTTGAGTCCCCGTCAGACTACAAGTTTTTCCCACCCTCTGACATTTTGCACCTAATGTTATCCTTAACACAGGTTTTACTGTAAAGCACATTTATGTATATATTATATTTAATATACTAAGTTCTTTTGTTTGGTTAAAGGATGTTAATTGATAAGTGGTTTTCTTTTCCAGCAAGGACATCTAGCATACAAACTTTTGATTCATTGGATTTTGCAAGGTATTCAGATGATGGAGAAAGACAAGTTGATGAAAGAGTTGCAGGTTGGAGAATGCTTTGAATATGTTTTAATTTTAAAATTAGAAATTATCAAACAGTTTGAAATGAAATATACAAAATATTTTCTTGAATTGAAATAACTTGTATTAAGGATGCAGGTTATTATTTGTTATAATTAATATAGACAATGATAATTATCCTCTATTATAGACAAAAAACATTTAAGAATATAAAGATATTATGTTGGTTTATTTTGTTGTAATATTTATACAATTTGTGAATTAAAATTTAAATTGTATAGGTTGGGTTTCAGAGTAAATAAAAAAATTAACATTGAATTTACCCACATAAATGCTCTATTCAAAGTTCAGCATAGTTCATTTTAGATGTTTTCTGAGACCATGTCAATTTTTTTTCTTTTCAGTTCTTGAGTTTGAGCTTAGGAAAGCCCAGGACACAATAAAGTCTCTGAGAGCAAGTCTTACAAAAGAAACAGGTATACATGGCATCAGAGTATCTTATAATCTTATCGTTTTCATTAATATGTACTGCTGATACATACATCAAAATTAAGTTTAAAGCATTATTAATAGATAAAGTCATTAAATTAATTTATATTGAATATAATTCAAATTTAAAGTCCATAATTCTATATCTGATGAAATGTTTTATAAGAATTTAAAAGCAGTAAAATTAAGTTGTTTTCATAACCATTTGGTCATAACTTAAAAGATTTATAAAATCAAGTATCTCTGTTATTTAATATATATATTTAATTCTGTATATAAACAGTCTATATTGTTCTGGAACAAAACATTATGTGGTTTGGCGATGATACCTAACCATACATGCCTATCTTGCTTTCAGTGAAATATATTGATACATTTCTTTCATTCATAGTATTCTGTAATCATTTTAATCACAATCGGAAAATTAATTTTACAACCCTAATGCAGCAAATATATAGCTTTATACACTTAAATGCTTTAATGTGAACTGATAATAACAGTAAGATTTTTTTTGCAGAGAATGAGCACGTTGCCCAAGAGACTATGAAAGAAGAAGGAAGGGAAGGTCTTTTCACTGATGATACTATACGACCAATGGAGAAAAAAGCTATTAATTTTGTTGTGAACGAATATCTTCTACAAATCAACAACAAAATTACTGCTGTAACCTTCTCTGAAGAAAATGAGGATCAAGTAAATATATTGTTTTGTATATAATTACATGCTAACTGTAACCAAAACAAATAGTTACAGGTGTTTCCTTCTATCACAATTACATGTATTTACTGTTTCTCATAACACCTTCATTTATTGACCAAAAGCTTGAATTTTGTTGTGTTGGTGATTTCCATAAACCTGAACATTTAAGCAAGGAGACATTTGGAGCAACTGTTTGGTAACTGAAATATTAAACAATTCATAATCATATTCTGCTACATCCTTTAAATATATTTTTTAATTTTTGCTAAAGAGCAAAAGCTGCATGAAATGCAAGTTAGACTCAGGAAGACAGTTTGAGTGACGTGTTTGACACAATGTGAAGTGCATGTGCCTACAAAAAAAATTGCTATATCAAAATTTGTTGCAGCATTTGGTATATTATTGTATATGCTCTCTCCAAATGAAATTTTCATTCATAATCTTTGTTGCATATGGAAAGCAGGATCATTTGAAGTGTAAGGAACAAGTCATAAGCAAAGTTGTGTCACCAAATATTTGTAATTGGTATTAAATTAAACATGGTGAGTATAAACCCCTTGGATTATGAATTTCAGAATTTTGAGGACTGGGATGATGTAGGTCTTAATGTGCCACAACCGCCACCTTTACTTCACCTGTACAGAGACTATAACAACCATGTGATGCCAGATAAAGATGTCTCACATGTTGAATGTCAGACAGAGGCTGATGATAACACTGCAGAAACATTACAAGAATCAGTCAAACAACTTGAAGAAGAGCTTGCAACTGTGAAGAAACATTTGGTAGGTTTGATCCTTACATGAGTTGATACAAAAGCTTTTAACTTTTTGTTTAAGAAAGTCAAGCGATGTAGTTGAAAAGGAATTGGTTAAATTTGTATATTATGAATTTTGAGTTCATCCAAAAGCTTTTCAACTTCTTTTTAGAAAGTCAAATCATCTATTTAAAATAGCACTGGTTGCATTCTTTTATTATTTATTTATTTATTTAAATGCAATGATTTGCAGCAAATTTGTACATAGGTAAAACCAATGTCTCAATTGTACAAGTTTATGTTCAATGAAAGTAAATGAAAATGTGCAATATTGATGTTATTTTGAGTTGTCATCATTGTTGTCATCATTGTTGTCATCATTCAAACATTTTAAAAGTTATCAACATGAACCTTGGAATACAAGAGAATCATGACAATATGCAGGTGTTAGACAAGGGCATAATTTTGAAAGCTATATTTTTGCAGTTATGCCCCTTTTTAACTTAGAATTTTTGTCAAAATTGGTTATTGATAGTCATTGTACTTAACAGATGAGCATTTACACCGCATGAGGTGCTCTTATAATGTTAAAAGATACATACTATTTGCAGGGAGAGAAAATTACAGATTTGGAAGGGAGATTATTGTATAAAGATAAAGAAATAATACGACAAAGAGGTGTAGCAGAAGGGTGAGATTTTTTGTTTGTCATTTAAATATTTTACACTATTTAAGATGTATGAGGCAAGATTGGTATAATTTGTGTTTTTACATTTGAAAGGCGTCCCTGGCCCATTGGTTAGGGTGTTGCCTTCAAAACCCTCATCGCTGTGGGTTTGTAAAGACTCGATCAAACAGAGTCTGCAATTCTTATGTAATTTTGTTGCGATTAATGCTTCCGAGGGATCACTTTGTTTCCAGATTATTAAAATCCAGGCTGAGGACTTTTGATTATTTCATGTGAGGAAGCTGGTTACACAGAACATTCGTGGTTCTACCCAGGTGCCTGAAAAAATGCACGGGGTGCACCTTATGTCTCCTTCCATAAGTAAAGCTGGAAAGCTCCTCCATAAAAAAAAAAGAAAAGAAAAACAAGGAAAAAAAAACAACACCAAAAAACACACATAAAAACATTTGACTGATTTTACTACATTATATTTATGAAAACAACAAGGTACAACTAGAATTATCCTTATTGTTTTCATAGACAGTTATTTGACAATTGTAACATTATAACTTTATGTTTTAGGTCAGAATCAGATCCCCCAAGTCCTTTACAGGAGCAGTCTATATTTGATGACATTCCACCTGGAAGTTACTCCCCTGATAACCAGTCTGATCTGAGTGAGGAAGAAGATCTGCAACATTGTGACTGTGATCACAGTTTAAATGAAAAGTGCCCAGTCTGTGTCAGGGTGCAATCTCCTGAGGTATACAGACTGGATTTTACTGATGAGGGGGACCAGTCTGCAGATCAGGAAGTATTAGACCAGGTTAATGATGAGAATGAAACAGGAAATTCTGAAAATGTAACTAAAAAGGTTGTGAATGATACAGAAAAACCACCTATAAGTGATAAAAGTGATAAAACAGTGGTTAATCCTGATAATTCCATGCAGGAATCCTCTAACAAAATTGAAACTGAAAATTCTGGTTTAGTTGCAAAACAGAGTAAAACAGTTGTTCAAATGTCAAAAGATCTGTCATCAGGAATAGAAAGTAAAGAAAATGCAGGAATAAAAGCCAAAAGAAAAGGGACCAAATCAAAAGATATATGGACAGATTCAAATGATACAAGCAAAAAGAGACATGACATATCAGATAATCGGACAGGAAGTAAATCTAGTAGTAATAGTAAGAAAGGAAAATCAGAGAGTCAAGGTTGTGAAACTGAAAAGTCGGGTAGAAAAATGTCAAATGCATTCAGCAAGGAATTGAAGGATGTTTGTTTTAATGTTCCTAAGGATAACAGGATTATTCTAGAGGTAACTTTATTATTCAAACAATATATAGAGGATACTTAATGAGTGTAAGTTCAATACTGACTTTATTTAACAAGTTGAATAAAATAATATTAAACGAGCCTGTGGCGAGCATAATATTATTTTATTAAACAAGTTCACTATGAAAGGCCCATTACTCTAGCATGGATTTTGACTAAACTATAGCCCTTTTTATTTGTTATGTATCATAATTGCCCATTACTCTAGCATGGATTTTGACTAAACTATAGCCGTTTTTATTTGTTTTGTATCATGTTGTTTGCTTTTCTTTCTTCTATGTTTTTTGTTCACACTGTACAATAGAATTTGTATAGGTTATAAACATTGTTAAAACATGTTTAATGCTGAATAAAATTTTCGTATTCGTATTCGTATAATTTAAAACTTTCATACAAGAAATGTTAATAAAAATGGAGAGCTTAGAAAATTGTTGGTTGTTTGACTATATGTTTAATTGTTTGTCATCCTGATTGTTTTAACTGTATGTTTGTTTTACTATATAATAAAATTTCTCTTTTCTAGGTATCACAGATTACAGACACAGACACTCAGAATGTTATTCTCATGTTGTCAAGGTGTCTGCCACATATCGTACCTAATGTACTGTTAGCAAAAAGAGAGGTACCATTTTGAAAATTCTAATCACAGTTCACTTAAATATATCCAATTTATTATATTTTTGCTTCTTGTATAGACAGCATATTGTGTAATTATAGGCAGTGAAATTGACTTGTATCCTTAAATAATACAAGATTTAGCTTGTATTTATGGGGTGTAAGTTGCCGAGTGGTTAAGGCCATTGACTTCAAAACAACTTGCTCTGAACCACTGTAGGTTCAAATTCTTCCAGGTACTTTTAATTTTTTTTATGTGAGGAAGCTTTCCAGGTTGTTTACAAAAGATCAGTTGTTCTACTCAGGCACTCACTTGTGCCTTAAATGATATACTGAGGGGCACCTGAGGTCTTCCTTCACCAGTAAAGCTGGAATGAATGAATTCAACTGTTTCAGTGTGACGTAAAACTAACAAAAATAAATTTATACTAGAATTTATATGAAATACGTGATCTACATATAATATACAGGTATATCTATTACTATGTGACAGAACTGCATGATTTACCTTGTTTATTGCATGTATTTATAAAAAGATTACACATATGAAATGATGAATTTTGTGCACTGAATTTACTTTAAGTCTTAATAGCTTTTATTTAAAACATCTTTTTGTATACGTATTTTAACCTCTTTTTGAATGTATAATTTGTAAGTACGTATTATCATCTTCAATTTTCTATTTTACAGGAGTTAATTCCCCTGATAATTTGTACAGCAATGTTACATCCTGACAGTAAAGAGAGGGACAAGTTGCTCAATATTCTCTTTAATCTGATCAAGAAACCAGATGAGGAACAAAGGTAAAGTAACCACAATAGTTTATGAGTAAAGATAACCTTGAAAAAGGATCATCTGATTTGTCTGACAATAAACTGTTACTGTAATACACCAATTAAACAGTTTCAATATAAACCAAGGAATATCAAATGAAGACCAAGAGTTATCTGTCCTTAACTGCGAGTAAAATTGACCTTGCTAATGCTACAATAGTACAAACAATGCTGTTTTTTAACTGCTAGTTTATTTCAATTTATTGTCAAATTTTCAGAATTCTTCTACCAATTAAAAGCTAGTAATTTTTAGCTTCATGTAAATATAAACTTCAACATATCTTTTGACACCAAATTAACTGTTAAACTTACCTCTAGTCAGCCAGTTAACTAGAGAGATATATGCAGCTGGTTATCTTTACTCTAAACACAACTGATAAGTAAAGCCTGACTGCTAGTTCAGAAACTGGTTATTGATGTATTGAGCGAAATTGATCCATATATACATTTTGCCATGATAATATAATCATGGCATGTGCTGTAGATGAATGATTATAAAATCATAAAGGTTGTTACATCTGATAATTAGATTTTATTAGTGAACAAAATGACCCAGTTTTTCTTTGTTAAAATGTCAAAAAATATTTCTAGCCACAAAATGTCCATAAAGTGTTTTGAGCACTTGCATATTCTAATATATAACACAGCAGTTGCATAAAGGACCTTGTCTGCATTAAATTTGGAGAAAAGTCCATTAGATAAAATTTCATTAATACCAAGATATTCAAACTGAATTGTCGACCGTGTAGAGCCTGATCAGAATGCTTAGGTGAGCAGGCACTCCTTAATACTGGTTGCAACAGTTGCATAAAAGACCTGTCCTGTATTAAATTTGGAAAAAACTAGTAGTCTATTAGAAGGAATTTCATAATAAAGATATTCAAACTGAACTTATAACCGTAAAGTGCCTGATCAGACTGCTTAGGTGAACAGGCCTGGCTTAATACTGGTGGTAAAAGCTTTGTAATTTCTGTTTCAGTATTGTAAGTTTATTTTGATGTATAAATTTTCAGGCATATGATATTGACAGGTTGTATTGCATTTGCTCATTATGTGGGACCAACAAGAGTAGAGGCTGAACTATTGCCTCAGTGCTGGGAACAGGTCAGTCATTCATCTAAATAATCTAAATAGATACATTCCCTCAACTGTTCCAAAATAATTCCTGTAATTTTTAACTGTACAATTTGAAGAATATGGAGAGCTATTGTATTCACTCAAACATCAGCATTACACTTTGATGAACTGCACAGTTCAGTCTTTTATAAGAATCAATTAAACCCAAAATTTTCAAGCAACTATGTATAAAGGTAAAACAAATTTCTCAATTGTCCAATAAAATGAACGAGTGGTATTACTATTATTTTTACTTTACTAATTGAAGAATAGGGAGAGCTCTTGTACTCACCCTTGCATTGGCCCCTGTGTCACGCTTTGGTTAATTTTTTGCGTGTAAGTTGATTCCTCTAATAGTAATGAAGGAAATGGTTTGAAACTTCACACACTTATTTGAGAGCAAAATTAGAGGTCAATATCAAAAGCTCATAACTATAACACAGGTTTTGACAGAATTATTGCCCTTTTTGAACTTTACATTATTTAGTATCTTGTTTTACTATCAAACACTTAGAATAGTCAAGCACGCTGCCCTACCAATAGCTCTTGTTAAATTAGATTGTTTAATTTGTTTCAGCTGTTTCAGTATGAATTTCAATTGCTGGCACTTACTGTTCTCAATTGTATTTTAATTTATTGAAGTGCATTTTCAAGTGTATTTTTAATACTTCCATTAATGTTACATATGGTTTACTGAAGTTAAACCTTGATTTTGAGATAAAGGGGTAATTTTAATGAAAATCATTCAAGAGCTTAGCAAGTGTTATTTTTTTTGTTATTCAGTTGTGAAGTAATATTAGGGATACAGTCAAACCTGTAAACAAATGCAACATGAAGGAGCAACAGAACATGGCCTTTATAGACAATTGGCCTTTATTTGGAGGTTATTCTATTCTGTTTAATCAATGAAGGTTTGTCGAAGGTTGGTCTTAATTTACAGAATGGTCTTTATGAGGATGTAGTCTTTAACATTGGTTTGGCTGTACATTGTAATATAAAAGTGCTTTTATTCCTCCCATGAATACAAATAAACAATTAATTCATGATTTTTCTGTGTTTATTTAAGATAAGTCACAAGTATATGGAGAGGAGATTGCTGGTAGCAGAAGCTTGTGGGGCTTTAGCTGGATATATCCCTGTAAGACATTTAATACATAAAACACAAAGATTTATATCTATATGAGAGTTTCTGGATTTGTTATCTCCCCCTTAAAACTCAAAGACAAGATCTATATCAATAATATAGCATTTCTGGATTTGTTATCTTCCCCTTTAAAACATAAAGACAAGATTTAAATCTATGATAAAGCTTCTAAATTTGATGTCTGCCTCATTCATGTACTGTAGTACAATATTGTCTGATATACACTTTCATTTTGTTCAAATATACACAAGCAGGTATTTAGTTAAATAGTATTGAGTGATTCTGTGCCAATGCTACCATGATATTATTATAACAACAGACAACTTCTCCTCAACTTTAAATGGTATTTGAATCAGTGTATAAAGACGTATGATCTTGTATAGATTTGTTTTTACTATATTTTCACTGTAATAAATATTTAGCATTCAAGGTCCAACATCTCTAGATAAAATGCAAAATCATCATTATTTGTGGGGCAGATATTTACTAGGCTATTTCAATCCACGAATTAATGGCCAAACAAAATTTTATTTCATCTGCTGTAAATTAATACTTTTTCTTGCAAAAATTGACAATCCTTCAATTTAAGAACCCACAAAAATTTTCTTTATGACAAAACCACGAAATTTCATGCTGATGTAGCTCCGGTATAAGACATTCATTTTTCATGATTTCAGAGTGAATTACGTAGCTCTCTGGTACTGTCCATGCTACAACAGATGTTACAAGATGACAAGGAGGCGGATGTTAGAGAAGCCGTAGTCCGTAGTCTCGGACTTATCATTGGGTTTATATATGACAAGGACAAATATCCACAGGTATTATTTTTTTGTATGCCTGCTTGACATTGTCATTCAGTACACTGATAATCAGAATTAATTTTTTTGTCAGTGATTTATTAAATGCAAAGTATTTAATTAGTACATGCAATATATATTTTCAACATAGTTATCAATCTCATTATAATCATATCATAATTGACCCTCCACTGACCTTCTCTAGGTAGGAACATAGCCAGATCTTCGAAGTGAAGAGTAACAAAGCAAAATCAATGAAGCAATGAATTGATTTTAATGAGATTGCGTATGCCGGGTACTGTTGTCCCAGTACTATCGTTTTCTTTTTTAGCAAGTAAAATGATTTGAACAACTAAATTCAGTCAGGTGTTTTTTTTTACAAATTTAAGAACATTATTTACTGTAACTCAGTAGTAAAACATATGCATTTTATAATTTTATCTTTTTATAAGATCATCACATTTTAACTCTTATGTTACAACTGGGATATATAAATATTTAGATATGACATTATATATGTATAGTAAAAATGTCATTTAAGTATGGAAGTAATGAAACACTTTGAACGTTTCAGCTTTAAACTGGTTGATATGATAACACATATATTTTCAGGGGTCAGAGTTGTTGAAAATGGCTCTTAAAGATTCTGCTGAGAAAGTTGTAACTTCGGCAATGCAGATTTTTCTACCGTCTTTCGCAATGTGGGCTTACGAGCTGGGAAAACTGGAACATAGTTTGTTACATGGGATACTGCGGGACCTGGAAGAACTAGTTAAGGCAATTCCGTTATATATGCTAACACCCAACCCTGAGCTTTCTAACCTGATACTGAAAAACTGGCTTCATTGTCATTTTCGTTAAATGTTGAATTCAACAGAGAAAAGTTGATTTTCAAATGGTTCTCACGCATACATTAGTAGAAAAAATACCCAATGCATCATAAAGGGTATACAGCATGTATATCCATCACTATCATAAACAGTTTTATCTCATTACTAAAATATTTGATGTAATGAATTATTTTATCTTTGAGCAGTATTAAGAATGAAAAACCTGTTGAAGCAAAAGGAAATTATATAAAATTACAAAAAGATTAATAGAAGTAAGTTTTTCATATCATTTTTGCTGCATTTATTATGTGGTATAAATTTTGCTATTAGTTTCACCTTTTATAACCATTGTTTAGTAATACATATATAACTCATATTAACATATACATATAAGTGATATTATCAGCATTGTTGTATGGTTTCATATGTAATGTAGTTGACACCCTTACCTACTTTCACTAGTAATTTATATACCTTTTAAGGTAAGCTAGTGCAAATGAAATGATGTATATTTTTCAGTCTATGTTTTGTAAGGTAATATATTACATGATGATTTTGTTGTAGCACTACATTTTAAGCTCCACATTTGAAGAAAAAATTGGGAAGCTATTGTCATGACCCATTTTACAACATCTGCATTGGATAATCTTATTTAGTCATTAACTTCATTAACATTAATGATAACAATGCTATTTCGCTGAAACTTAATAATTATGTGGTCTCATCTTGATGATGTATACCTGTCACACCTATTTTCAGGTCAGTCAAAGGTCAATGTCACTGTTTTCAGGTCTGTCAAAGATCAAGGTCACTGGGACTTGTAATAATAAAACATAAAACTGACCTTTAAATCAAAGTGCATTGACCTCAAAACTAGATGCTACTTAACTAGTTCTACCCAACATACACATTCTAGTTTGAAAGGTCAAGGGTACAATGACATTAGTTAACTGTTTTGATCAAGGTTTTGTTCATTTACTTCATTTATGTCATTAAAACTGGATTTATGGATGCATCTTGGAGAATTCTGCCTGCCATGACCATTTTCGGGTGTCCTGTCCATGGCAGAGTGGTTAAGTTTGTTGACTTCAAACCACTTGCCTCTCACTGCAGTGTCTTTGGATACTTTCATATAAGGAATATCCGTGGTTCTAAGATGCCTGTTTGTGCCTGAAATAATGTGCTATATGACTTATACTGTGTTGGTGCAACATAAAACCAAACAACCCCCCCCCATACCCCACCCCCACTTCTCATCAATGATAGAAGTGCAATCTTTTGTTCAAATGTACTGAGAAAAGTGAAATGTGCTGCTCCATGGACAGCTCTTGTTTCAGTATTATTGTAAGATAAAGGTGATTTGGAAAAATTTTCTTGATACAAAAAGAAGTTCTTTTTAGCTTTTGTATAATATGATGATGATATATAATTTAATATGTGCCTTTTACAGCAAAAGTCTTTGAATGTTACATTTATGTTTCTGATAACTTTTCTTTTTAAGTAAGAATTGTTTTCAAAATAAGTATTATTCATGTATTTTAGAACAATTTATGTACATTAATTTAAAACTGCATATACAAATAGTAGGACATGAGAAATTATATTGGCACAGCTGTCACGTGTTTTAAACATTAATATACATGTATTTAACCCCTATATATATTTTTTTCCTTGCCTACTAAAGGATGTACCATTTACACCAGTAAGTGCGCTTTATGTTTTTAATATCTAACTGGAGTCATGGTTTGGTGTAATGCTGCTTTTGAGGGTTGACTGCAAAACTGCAGTAACCTATATTAAATAAAGAAAGACTTACAACAGTTTTGCGGTCAACCCAAGTTTTGTGTTGTGATGCTCACCTTGCAAAATATCCTAACAGGGGAAGTAATTGAGATGACAGTTGTAATATTTTCTTTGTAGTTATCTCCCTTGATAAAAGCACTTAATTCTCTAGGTAAGAATAAAACAAAATAGCTTTTAGATACTCTTACTCTACTTAATAGCATTGTATAAATTCAGTGAACTTTAACACTTTCCCTAGTTGTATTTAAATGTTGTGATTGTTGCTGGTATTATAGTACAGAAACTGACAGCTAACTTGTAATAAGAGATATGATCTTAAGCCTTCCAATCCAAAGATAAATGATGTTGAAGGCTAGATGGGAGATCAGAAATTAACATATGTTCTTAGGCTTTTATCAGTTCCTTGAAAAATTTTAGTTTTATAGGTTAATTTTCATGAAAACACATGGTTGGGTAAGTTTTACCCAATCTAGTGCTGCAAGTTTAATCTCGTCTGGTGAGAACCGCTGCAATTACCAGGTCTGTTGAGAATTGCTGCAAATTTTACCCGGTCTGTTGAGAATTGCTGCAAATTTTACCCGGTCTGTTGAGATTTGCTGCAAATTTTACCCGGTCTGTTGAGATTTGCTGCAAATTTTACCCGGTCTGTTGAGATTTGCTGCAAGCTTTACCCAGTCTGGTGACATACGCTGCAAGTTTTACCCAGTCTGTTGAGGAACACTTCAAGTTTTATGCGGTCTGGTAAGAAATGCTGCAAGTTTTACCCAGTCTGGTGAGAAATGCTGCAAGTTTGACCCAGTCTGGTGAGAAATGCTGCAAGTTTTACCCAGTCTGGTGAGAAATGCTGCAAGTTTGACCCAGTCTGGTGAGAAATGCTGCAAGTTTTACCCAGTCTGGTGAGAAACACTTGAAGTTTTACCCAGTCCATTGAGAAATACTGCAAGTTTTACCCTATCCCAACTGAATTTGTTGTATTAAACTGATCCTGCTTTGAATTTGGGACTGTCCATTGCTAGGTTTAGGGATCTCAGTGTCAAAATATAAAAGTTGAGCAGCCTTATTGTATAGATGTTTGTCATATTGCTTGCTTGTATAGACTGACCTTGCTCATTATCAGTGACATAGGACTGTTGTTGTTGTTGTTGTTGCTAGAGTTCAATACAGGTCATAATAGGAGTTTCCTGGATCTCATGCAATATAAGTCTGACAGCAAAATCCTCACTTAGACCATGTCATGAATGCATGATATTTTCCTGAGGGGTAGTGATAAAAATATAAGTAATGAGTATATGAGTTTTTTTTTCTGGAAGCTCTACATTTCCATGGTATATGAAATCAAATGAATTGAATTATACTGTTTCCAGCTAAAAGTTGTGTCTATATAGGTTTGATGAAAAATCATTCATTAACATACTACATGTACTAATATATGGCTATGGCAAACTTAATTTTGGTTAACAATGTTTTTTTTTGTAAATTGTTTATTTTTCCGCTTTTTTTCCCCAAAACTATTATAGTAACATACTATTTATAGATTAAGTTAAACAAAAAGATATTGTATCATAGTTTGGGGACCTTTCTGTTGAAAATGTGTCCGAGTTAAATCGTATACATATACATGATGCACCGTGCGTTAGTTACCCACACTCCAGAGCATGCCCATTGATTGGCTCATTTTTGCTTGGGTTTACTTATTGTGATGGCAGAGAAAGGGAAAGCTACAGAAATATCATATTCAGATGCTCGTTCATTGGTAACTTTTCTCTGGGGTTTCATATTGTGACAACAGGGAACGTGTTTTTATGTTTGATTATGATATAAAAGAGAAAGAACATCAAAACACTCGGCAATCTGATTAATACTCGGGGGCTATGCCACCTCGTACAAATCAGATAGCCTCGTGTTTCGATGCTCTTTCTATTACGTAGAAGCTTTGTAACCAGTGCAGATCAAGATCAGGCAGCATTTAGAACTTTGAATTATTTTCTTTCCATATTGAAAACTTTGCTTTTTGTTTTGCGTCCAAATATTTTGTGCACATATGTATTAATTTTACCTTTGATATGAAGAAGTATTTATATAATAATAATATTATATGATTAAAGAAATATCTTTTATGGAAAAGATTGCCAGATTAGTTGAATAAATTGTAACATATGTGAAGCATTTATTATCTTTTTTACTAATCATGTGCCAAGTAAGGAATCAATGAGTTATATATTCCAATAAATCTGTTTTATTTGTCAGTTTAACCCAGGTCATAAAATGTTTTCTAGATAAAGTATGAAATGTAGTCTGAATCTTCTCGACCTAATTACTTCACAGAAAAAAAGGAACAACAAACAAACTGTTTTGAACAACATTCTGTTGTAACTTCCGATATTAAATTTTGTCCTTGGGATTATTCCTATAGATTTTTAATTTGCTTGTCTTGCTTGAACATAATTGTGTTAAAATTTAAGTTCTGAGATATTCTTTGTTTTCCCAAAGGCTGCGATAACTTCCCAGAAGTCTCCAGGAGGTATGATACCACTAAATGAAGGTCGGTTCCTGTTACATGTCACTACATTGGAAGAGCTGGTTCCCTTCCTGTATGTCTCTGTACTAGAAAGTGGACCCTATATTGATAAATTGCCAGAAACCATGGCTTCTTTGGCAGATGGTGAATGTAAGTTGAAATGATTTTTTAAAAGACACAAGATGCCTGAGAAAAAATAAATTTTTTATTCTTTAAAAATGGCAAATATGAGTTTTATAATGTTTTAATAACAGTTTTTGAGCTGATGATGATGTTAGACTATTTTCGCTTCAAGAAAGAAGCACTGACTGTGAAATCATTTGTCATAAAAGAAGCAAAATGTTAACAAAGTAGTATTTTGCTTCCCTACAAAATACTAAATCACTAATATAGCACCAAATGCCAAAAAGCAACAGAAGCAAAAGATGATTCAGGTAATTTGCCAATGAGTAACTTTTTTGAAACTATAACATGACTCCAAAATATAAAAGCTTTTAAAGAAATAGAAATAAAAGAATTTCTGGGACATAATGGGTCTTTAAAGGAAAAAATATAGCATTGTTAATTATGTAAAATAATGGTTGTGACAATGGTTTGTAATTCAGCCGATTAATGCATAAAATTTGCATCAGCTATGATGTTAAAACCGATTGTCAAGTTATAATAGTTTCACAAAAATTATTTTGCACTTAATCCTTTTGGTTTGTCATTGATGTGCAATTATTTAAAAGCATCAGAGAATGATTCTTTTTTGTTGGGTTTTAAGTCACACTAATATTGTAAATGTCATATGGCAGCTTTTCAGCTTTATTGGTTGAGGAATACTTCTGTTAGGTATTCCTGTGTGTATTTTTTTTCTGCTGGAGTAGTAACTCCTTCTGTAAGGAATTAAAGAAATTAATATTTATAAAATTCCTTTTTTTAGATGTAACAAGAAATTACCTACATTTTTCTATTTTTAGCCACTGCAAGGATCACAAGGTCAAAGTCACCCCTCACAGATATGACCATAATTGCAGGAAACAGAAAACGATTGGTTGCTATGGTGAAACTGTTTGAAGAACACATTGATCAAGAATGGTTCGAGCCCTGGGATAACCTCAGCTGGGTTGTAAATAATTTGTAAGTTTAAAATCTATACTTCAGTTATGTTAGTTTTTTTAGTGATTTCAGCATTTTTTTTTGGACAAATGATTAAAACCATTCACAATGATACACACCTATAGAGGGCTAGCATGACAAAGGTTTGTTTTACTTAGGCCATAGGTAACAAAAAATCATTTTCATATTCAAAAATGATAAAATTAATATTGCAACCATAGGAGAATGAAAGCCAAATGCCCTGATGCAGCACTGATGGATTTTGCTAACTTAAAAGGAGTTATGCTTATTACTTGTAGAAAGTAGCACTGAATGTGAAATTATTTGTCATGAAGGTAGCAAAGAGTAAACAACATACTAGTATTTTGACTTCTGTACAAAATAATAAATCACAATAACTAACTAAAAATATCCTAAAAAGCAACAGACGTGATAAATGATTCAGATGATTGGCCAATGAGTAACGTTTTGGAAACTATAACAGGACACCAAAAACAAAAGAAGCTTTTCAGGAATAAAAATAAAAAAAAGTATTTCTGGGACATAATGGGCCTTTAAATGATCATGTAAAAATAACACAACACACACACACACACACAGATTGTGTTTATCGGTTAACAGTTTTGTGCTTTAACAAATTAGTGAGACACCCACATACCACAAGGGAGTCTGCTTAACACAAACCAACTATCAGGAAAAAACTAAACCAGTATTGATTACTTTTTTTTCCTAACAACTCTTACTACTCTTACTAAAGATAAAAATTATATCATTTTTATGAAGAATTGTAAATTTGATTCATTGTTAGTTTGATACAAATAAACTAGTGGCTTACCTTGTTATATGTTGTTGAATCAATATGAGAATTAAGGTCTAGTTGGCCAATACCTTGGTGTTGCATATGAATCAAAGAATTGGGGTCTAGTTGGCCAATACCTAGGTGTTGCATATCAATCAAAGAATTGGAGTCTGTTTGGTCAATACCTAGGTGTTGCATATAAATCAAAGAATTGGGGTCTAAGTTGGCCAATACCTAGGTGTTGCACATCAATCAAAGAATTGGGGTATGTTTGGCCATTATCTAGGTGTTGCATATTAATCAAAGAATTGGAGTCTGTTTGGCCAATACCTAGGTGTTGCATATCAATCAAAGAATTGGGGTCTAGTTGGCCAATACCTACGTGTTGCATATAAATCAAAGAATTGGAATCTGTTTGGCCAATACCTAGGTGTTGCATATTAATCTAAGAATTGGAGTCTGTATGGCCAATACCTAAATGTTGCATATAAATCAAAGAATTGGAGTCTGTTTGGCCAATACCTAGGTGTTGCATATTAATCTAAGAATTAGAGTCTGTTTGGCCAATACCTAGGTGTTGCATATCAATCTAAGAATTGGAGTATGTTTGGCCAATACCTAGGTGTTGCATATCAATCAAAGAATTGGAGTCTGTTTGGCCTATACCTAGGCTTTGCATATCAATCAAAAAATTGGAGTCTGTTTGGGCAATACCTAGGTGTTGCATATTAATCTAAGAGTTGGAGTCTGTTTGGCCAATACCTAGGTGTTGCATTTTAATCTAAGAATTGGAGTCTGTTTGATCAATTCATAGGTGTTGCATATAAAGTCTGATTGGCCACTATGTAGGTTTTGCATAGAAATCAAAGAGGTCTGTTTTGCTTAACTGAATTCTTACATGTCAGGTGTACACTCATTTCCAAAAATTGGCCATTAGAGATACTCAAGAGCCTTGCAAATGTGGGGTTTTCCCATGTCATCCCAGGGTACAAGAAACTTTTACAGTTACACATTGGTAAATAAGTGTAACATGAAGCCAATATGGTTAACCTATAAGATAAGATTAATACCAAATAGTTGCCGAGTTCTAGATAACATTTATTTTAGAGAACCAGTTAATTTAAATTCTTATTATATCAAGAGAATAACATTTTATGTAAGGGTTGACTGCAAAACTGTAGTAACTGCCATAAAATAAAGGAGGACTTACAACAGTTCTGCAGTCAACCCTTGAAATACTGATAATTAGAAATGGTTTCAGATTTTACACAAAAAAGATCTATTTCTTTTATTTCATTAGAGCAATAGTTTGTAAATCAGCTTGTTAGCCCAAAATCCACGTTCTGAAATTAGTAATAGTATGGTAAATTAAATATGATTATGCATGATTAAGCCGCATGTATTCTGCATTTGCTTAATTCATTTTTAAGCCATTCGTACATTTGTTATCTATTTGTGAAAGCTTTGTATAAGATCAAATATTTTAAGACATTTTCATCTATGTCTGCATCAACTTTCTTCCACTAGTTTCTATTTGTTTATGTATTACTTTTGTATAATGTAAAATACAATAGTTATTCTAGAGATAGAATAAAGCTCAGCATAATTTGATATTGTAGTCTGGGCTTGTTGACCAAGTTACCAGTAACCTTATTGTAGATAGTTGTAAAGTTAAATATATATATTTATATATGATTGTAATCTTTATCATTAAAACATTATTTCCCATTGGAGTTTCATGTCAAAATGGTATTTTATGTTGCGAGTTTTCCCCGTCTGTGAAGGCACAAAACTACATACTTTTGATGTAAGATTTAATCACATTGTTAAACGATTCTTTTATTGCAACACAGCTTCCCATTATTTTCGATCACTTTAGAGGAAAATTGTTTGGCCTATAATTTTCAAGTCTTTTGATACTCTAAAATATACCCAATTATTCTCAGTGTGATAGCAAGTCCAGGCTTTAAAGGAAATTTAAGTTCAAACTAACCTCCTCCGTGGTCGAGGGGTTTGGATCGATGACTTTCAATCCAGTTACCTCTCTGGCGTGGGTTTGATCCCCGGGAGATGGTTTGGTAGTTTAGCACAGAGGAAGGTAGTCTTGTACTGGTGTAACTCTCCAGAAATGATGGTAAGGAAACTACCCGCCTATATGACTGAAATACTGTTGGGAAAAGGCGTAAAATGAAACAAACAAACAAACAAACAAAAGTTCAAACTATTTAGAGGTTAATATTTGGTTGCTGCTTGCCATTTTCCGCTCTCTCATGATTCCCCTAAAAGTGAAAAAAAGCATTTAAGTTTCAAATCAACTAGATGTTGATGACTTTCTTTGCCCTGTATTGTTGATGTTTCTAGTTATGTCTCCCCCACCTCGGGGGGAGACATATTGTTTTTGCCCTGTCCGTCCGTCCGTCAGTCCGTCCGTCCGTCAGTCAGTCAGTCCGTCCGTCCATTCTTCGTTTCCGGACGATAACTAGAGTTCCTTTTGACCTACAGCTCTCAAACTTCATAGGATGAATGGTCTTATTGAGCAGATGATCCCTATTGTTTTTGGGGTCAGTAGTTCAAAGGTCAAGGTCACAGTGACCGTTGGTCAATTTCTCGTTTCCGGATGATAACTAGAGTTCCTTTTGACCTACAGCCCTCAAACTTCATAGGATGATTGGTCTTATAGAGCTGATGATCCCTATTGTTTTTGGGGTCAGTAGGTCAAAGGTCAAGGTCACACTGACCGTTGGTCAATTTCTCGTTTCCGGATGATAACTAGAGTTCCTTTAGACCTACAGACCTCAAACTTCATAGGATGATTGGTCTTATTGAGCAGATGATCCCTATTGTTTTTGGGGTCAGTAGTTCAAAGGTCAAGGTCACAGTGACCGTTGGTCAATTTCTCGTTTCCGGATGATAACTAGAGTTCCTTTTGACCTACAGCCCTCAAACTTCATAGGATGATTGGTCTTATAGAGCAGATGATCCCTATTGTTTTTGGGGTCAGTAGGTCAAAGGTCAAGGTCACAGTGACCGTTGGTCAATTTCTCATTTCCGGATGATAACTAGAGTTCCTTTTGACCTACAACCCTCAAACTTCATAGGATGATTGGTCTTATTAATCAAATGATCCCTATTGTTTTAATGGTCAGTAGGTCAAAGGTCAAGGTCACAGCGACCGTTGGTTAATTTCTCCTTTCCGGATGATAACTAGAGTTCCTTTAGACCTACAACCCTCAAACTTCATAGGATGATTGGTCTTATTGAGCAGATGATCCCTCTTGTTTATGGGGTCAGTAGGTCAAAGGTTAAGGTCACAGTGACCATTGGTCATACGCTGATTGAATAACCAGGATTTTCAAAATTGAATACCTGGTTAAAAACAAACAGTTTAGGAAGCATCTTCTCATACAACCTTAACAATAGAAACCATCCATAGACAGCCTTCATTGAAGTGACTACCGGGTATTTACATTATCTTATCTCCATTTCCATTCCTGTTTCCATTCACAGTTATTCTCAGCAGTGGGGGAGACATGCGCTTTTTTACAAAAGCATCCTCTAGTTTTTCATTTGTTTCACATTATCTTATGGTTTCTAAAGATTTATCTAGAGATATTATAAGCCCTAGAATCTAGATTTATACATTACAAGTTAATTCTTTGGCTTACAATATTTATTTTTTTTTTTTTGCTGTCTCAATCATGCCTACAGCATAAATCAGATCTACTTTAATATGAAGTCATATTAGGAATTTATGCTGGTCACTTTTTGGCTTTAAAAGCACAGTTATTGGATTTTGTTTTCAAGTTTAGAGATAATTATTCATTGTTTAACTGCATTGATGTTCTAGCACTTTCTGATTGACAAAGAACACTGTCTTTATAATTTGCAAAGAATACTTTATTATTTACAAAAAACACTTTCTCATTTACAAAGGACATTTTCTTATTTGCAAAGAACACTTTCTTATTTACGAAGAACACTGTCTTTCTCATTTAAAAAGAACACTTTATTATTTGAAAAAACACTTTCTCATTTACAAAGGACATAATTATATTCTTTTTTGCAAAGAACACTTTATTATTTACAAAGAACACTTCTCTTTTAAAAAGGATATTTTCTTATTTATAATTAGAACACTTTCTTATTTACAAAGGACATTTTCTTATTTGTGAAGAACACTTTATTATTTACAAAACACACTTTCTAATTTACAAAGGACATTTTTATTTGCAAAAAACACTTCATTATTTACAAAGAACACTTTTTTATTTACAAAGGACATTTTCTTATTTATAAAGAACACTTTCTTATTTACAAAAGACATTTTCTTATATGCAGAGAACACTTCATTATTTACAAAGAACACTTTCTTATTTACAAAGGACATTTTTTATTTGCAAAAATATACTTCATTATTTAAAAAAAAAACACTTTCTTATTTACAAAGGACATTTCCTTCTTTCTTATTTACAAAGATCACTTTCTTATTTACAACAAATAGTTTTTTATTTACAAAGAACATAATTATCTTTATTTGCAAATCTCTTATTGACAAAGAACTCTTTCTTATTTACAAGATCTCTTTCTTATTTACAATAATGCTATCAGTTATTAAAGTTCTGACCATGTTTTGTATTATCTTTTTTTCCCCAATCATCTTAAGTGCTGACAGTTAACACAAGACATCATATTTGGGCAGTGCATGTTTGCCAGATTTATATTAAATTAATATTTGAATGGCAAATGTCTAAAAAAAATTCTTGTTGCTAAATAGAAAATAAACATAAGCTTAAAATTAAAGCACCAAAATATTGTATAGATACAACAAAGTTTGATATGATTTAACTTAACAAATTTGTGTGTGTTACCATGGTTATGTGATACATCATGGAATACAAGATTTTTTGTATTATTTGTTACTCTACAAATGATGAACATTTATCTGTTTTCTTCATCTCTGTTGATTTTAGGTATAATTTTCTATTTAGACAGGCAAACATTTCTCTTGAAAAGTCTCGTATTTGTAAAATGCTTTGTAGTAAAACAGATAATTGTTCCCTCTGAATTCCTGTTATATGGCCAATTGTTTGCATGCAAACTCGACTTCTATCTTATTTACCATTGCCCTTAAAAGAGACAGTACATCAATTTAGAATAAAGAGTTATGTGTGATTTACATGTCGGTAAATATTATTACTAAATTGATCCAGTTTTTGAATTTGCATTTGTAATCATCTTAAATAAATTAAGGCCTGACATGTTTTTATTTTTCCTGATATTAATTAAAAAAAACACAAAAAAAACACAAAAAAAACTCTATTTTGGCTTTAATAGGGAAAATTGTAGGATTAAAAAATACCTGGCATTTGTCCGTCTGTTTGGCAAAAACTCCAAAGAATATCTTATTTCCTTTCATGTTCTTAATATTATTTGCATTTGACCAAAAGTCTGTATAAATCTGTTACTAGCCAAAGTTATAATTAAACCTAAGGCCCAAGTTTTACTGTATCAGAAATTAAGACAGCATTAGTGTACAAACAATTTATTTCATACTAAAAGTTTCTATCTTATCTTTGCTGTATATTGGCAATATGATTTTTTTCTCTTTGGGTTAATTTACTATATATGGACAAACTGTTGGCACAAGAATAATGTTAACTGACCAATCAATCAAGTTTGACATATGATAACCTATTGTCTGGAGTAGATCAAAAGAATAAACAAACTCTTTGGGGATAG
Source organism: Ruditapes philippinarum (assembly GCF_026571515.1). Taxonomy (NCBI): domain Eukaryota; kingdom Metazoa; phylum Mollusca; class Bivalvia; order Venerida; family Veneridae; genus Ruditapes; species Ruditapes philippinarum. The sequence continues at coordinate 257,600 of NW_026852304.1, read as the reverse complement.
ATTGGCTTCATCATTGTGATATTCCACCAGCAATTTGGTTATTGTATGTGAAAATTGTCTCAGTTGGGTTGAAAACAATCTGCTATTGTATCTGATGAATAATTCAGGCCTGACAGTCATCTATTAGAGGCCTTATATATATATATTTCAAATATTTTGGATCCAATGTTATACTCAGCATGGCCATTTAATATCATTATCTACTTTTGGAAAGTATGATATTTTCTCTGTATATAAGTTCTTTTCAATGAAGTGAAAATAAAAACATCATTAGATTTTAGCAGTGCAGCAGTCTTAATTTGAGAAAAGGGAGAGCTCATAATCGAACTCACCCAGGCGTCTGATTCAGCATCACACTTTGGTCGCGTATCTCCAAAACTACTGAAAGGAATGGGTTGAAACCTCACTCTCACTTATTTGAGAGCATTATAATAGGTAATTTTCCAAGGCTCATAACTCTAACATTGATTTTAGCAGAATTATGGTCCTTAATCGTTTTTCTAAATCACCGAAAATAGTTGAACACACTGTCCTATGGAAACCTCATGTTATATATCAAGTATGTGAAAAGGTGTATTGGACATTTTGAAATAATATTTTGCACCTTCTGGGTTAAAATTTTGTTTTTCTGCAGTAGATTTCCTGCTTTTCAACAAAGAGACTTCAGTGGGTAACCATTTGATATTTTTTGCATAAACCTATGCATTCTTCACTCAGATGCCATGGTAATAATTTGGCTAAATACAGATTTTCCACATATTCTTCAAAAATATTTGCTGTGTTACAAGTACTTTGCATAGACCTCTATCCATATGCAGAATTTTAATTCACTTGGGGTGACCATGTTTCCTTATATGTCATTTTAATCTTTATTTAGGTGAGCAATGTGTCAGCTATCATGGCACTCTTGTTTTTATTACCCATACAGAAGAGTATGTCACGGTATTGAACTGTTCACTAATTAGGGGAGATAGTGTTTAAGGCAGCCAGATAGTTTTAAACTATAGAGTCACAATAAGGTATTCCGAGGGTCCCGAGTTAAGGTCCCATTATAATCTGGCTGTCTGTGAAGATCTCTTGAGTACATGAATATTGTCTCTCACATTACAAATAACACAGTAAAGAAACAACACATTTTTTCAGACATGTTGCTCACTCAACATTTTGCGAGCATTTATAGACACAAATCTTGTTGTTTCACAAGGTATTGAGTAGGAATGATTGCCAATTCAAGTCAGACAAAATGACAATACAGACAATAGAATTAATTTGAATACATTCCGTTTACAATTACTGTTGCCATCAGAATTCAACATTCACTATTTGTGTAACTTGGAAACTGTTACACTATTATGTGGAACAATTTATATAAGGTTGAAATATTAAAGTTTATGAAGCTATAAATTTGCTGTAAATTATTGTTTATATTGTGATTTGAAATTTAATTACATTATATTAAGAAGGAAAGAAACTACAGTTAAACTTCGTTCGCTCGAACTCGGATCGCTCGAATACCTCCCTTCGCTCGAACTCATCGCCCAGTCCCGGCAAAATTCCTATATAATATATATTGTTCTACCTCGGATGGCTCGAACACCGATCGCTCGAACTCTCGAACCTAATCTCTGGTCCCTTCGGCAGAAATATAGTAAAAATCACACCTTTTCGGTCGAACACAAAAAGACAAGTCGACATGTCCGAAATAAATGACAGTCGGCGACACATGTTTTTATTCAGTTTATTTTATTGAAAGGAAATGGGGCATGTATAAAGGTCAAAAGGTCATACCGACTAAAAATAGCAGCAGACTATTTTTGTTTCAGACAGTTTTATTCTGTTTTTGTACAACATTCATGCATATTAAATTACATAGCCATTCCATGTTATAAATCTTTCAAGAAAGGGCAACATACTTTGCTGTTTTTATTGTTTTCAATAAATTTATCATTCATCAAATATAGCTTTTATATGCACTTTAAGAACTTAAGTTCAATCAATTGTTCTTATGCAAATTATTACAAAAATTATGAGAAAAAGTTTACTCCTTAACCTAAATTTGTGCAATAGATTTGACCAGCTTTGAATTTGGAACAGTTCATTCAATGTTAAAGGGATTTCAATATCAAAATACAAAAATTAAGTTACCAACAGTATAGAGACAGGTTAGATTGCACTGGCTGTGTAGATGGCATAGCTCTGTACTGGTGGCAAGGCTAATATCACTTTCAGTTCCTGCAGGTCAAGGTCAAGGTCATTTGAATTTTAATTCACATTATTCTCTGCACAGTTAACATTTGAAAGGATATATCATGGTTTTCATTATCAGCTGATTGGTGATCCATTATATCAGTTGAAATGCTGTTGATTGACCCATGGTTTTGTTGGGGCATCTGTTGCATCAGATGTAAAAAGAAATCCCTGATGTTTATAACAAAGGACTTTTTGGGTTGAAAAATCCATTGGAAATGCCTTGTGGCTATTTAAAATTATCAGTAACAGATAGCTGTTCCTGATATTCAATTTTACTTTCGACATAACATTTTACAAGACCCTGAACAATTGCTCAAAGGAGACAATTAAACAGCTATTTAATTGGAATAACTGTATTTTAAATGGATTATAAAACAATAAAAACGCATTGTAACTTAAAACAGCCGAACAAATAGCTTTAAAGAAAAAAACATAACAGATTTTAAGATAATGAGGGGTACAGAGGAAACCAATCAAAGATGGAATCAGAACAAACTTTCTCAGAAAACTTTACAAAAATTAACAACTTCAGGTTCAAATTACCAAAAGCAATTTATTTCTCCTTCAGTAGCATTAAATTAACCAAAGACTTAAACCTACATGTATGTAAATTACAACCATTTTATGTGAAATTTTGAATTATGAGCCCTGAATTCTACAATTTTTGCAAAAAAAATGATTATAAAGTTTATAATCATTTTTTTGCAAAAATTGTAGAATTCAGGGTATAAACATTGGTAGGATCTATCATGGTATCCTTAAAATAAACTGAAATTTGAAAATTTCTTAAATGAACAATAACTTGGCATCTTACCCATAAAAAAATTATTTATCTGTCTATTTTTAGTGAAATATGTCACTTTTTGTTGCCGCAATTTTCAGTACTTCAGTAATCATTGTATCATTGAAATGTATCCCGAGTTCTTTAGAACAGCAAAATCAGTAGATCCTGGAATAAACCAGTTTACAACCATTCTGATGTTTTACATGTGTTCTCTTTTCCTGAAGCTTTATGTGCAATATTAACAATAGAAAACGCAAATGGACATTCAGTAACAATTTGTATACAGACTGCCCTCTTATACAACATTTACATCCATACAGCATCCATGCAATTTGTAATAGATGGAGCATTGAAACACAAGGCTATCTGATTTATACGAAGGGACGTAGCCTCTGAGTGATTTGATGTTCTTTCTCTTTTGTATCATAGCAACAAATAAAAACAAGGTCCTGTTGTCATAATATTAAACCCCGGAAAACAGTAACCAATGGATGAGCATCTGAATATGACTTTTCTATAGCTTATAATCTCTTTCCCCGTAGTCACATTTAAGTGAACCCAAGAAAAAATGAGCCAATTTTATTTAAAGCATGCTGTAGACATACAGTGAGTGCGGATAACTTATACCTGCACTCCAGTTAACGCACTGTGCATGTTATTGTATACAATTTAATGTGCCAATTAAAAGCATGCTGTAGACATACAGTGAGTGCAGATAACTAATACCTGCACTCCAGTTAACACACTATGCATGTAATTGTATATAATTTTAATCTGACAAATTTTCAACAGTTTTCAACTTATAATATTTTTTATTTATTTTTAATTCTGTACGATAAGTGGACAGGTTATAAATGATAGTTATTAACCAAATAAAAATTTACTCAGCTAGCCATAACATTGAAATAAGAATCCAGAATAGATAACATTGCAAGCTTTAAAGAGCAACGCTATGGGAGACAAAGAATTTTGGTTGTTGATGAGAGTTGTTGCTTTAGAGAGGTTAATTTCATTGTGAATATTTACTTTTGGAAAAAAATAATACATTTGTTAGGAAGAGTTAAAAATTGCTCTACAGAGTGCTGCCCTTGGGGTGTATGACTGAGCGAGTGGTTAAGGTTGTTGACTTCAAACCACTTGTTCATCACTGCTATAAGTTCAAATCCCAACAAGGACTTTGGATTCTTTCATGTGAGGAACCTATCTAGGGAGCTAACAAAATATTGATGGTTCTACCACCAGTAAAGCTGAAAAATTTCCATATGACTTTTACTGTGTTGGGGCAAACAACTCAACTAAAAAAAGGGGGGCGTTCCTCAAGAGGTTATACTGTAATATGAGGTAGACTATAATGACTTTGTCAGTATGTCCATTTTTCTTGCTTTTTCATAGATGACATGTTAAACATCCTCCCTATAAATATCCTCCATATTAATTAATTACTAGCTATTGCTAGCAATATTTTATTGTACCAGGGATGTTTAACTTGAAATTATTTGACTTGAAGATCCATATTGACTTTAAGTGTCATACTTGAGTTGCATAAAAATTCTGTCCTTAATTAGCAGAATGTCAATAAAACTACCTTGGTGTCCACAATTTTTTGAAATCAGAAAAAGAGTAGCAATTATGGCCTTCCACAACATGCATAAAGTGAGAGTTTGTCACAGGAAAACCAAGAGGTATTAATGAGACTTGAAATCCAATCAGAAAATCTGAATGAAAGGGATGAATTTTTATCCTTGTTTATTACAGAATACCAAGGTTGTTAGAGGTGGTAATGGGATCTGCTGTCACTTTCCCTAGAATTGTTTCCTGTCTGGCTAAATGCTTCTATAAAATCTCCACGACGTTTGGAAAAACGTTTGTTGATAAAAAGGTAAGAATTTGAATTGACTTATTTAAGTGTTTTTTTCCGGTATTTTGTCCTTTATTAGACTTTCTTTAAAAGTCAGAGGACTCTGATGCAGAATAAACTTGTTTTACTGAATGGCAAACATTTTCATAGATATTTAAATCACCCAATTAAAAAATAGGAGCATACTGTTTTGAATTCATCCGTCTGTCTGTTCAAACATACAACCTGCAAAATGTTATCTATGTTTGATTATTAACTTGTGAAGGAATAAACTGTGCTATGTAACTTGGTAGGGAAATTGCCTTTGGCTAATTGATGACCCCTGATTAATTTAAAGGTCATAAGGTCACAGTGACACTGTGTTTAATCCTTGTATGATCAATAATTTGAGAAAGAATAGGCGTAAATTTGTTAAAGTTAAAAGGCAATACATGATTCCTGAGACTGTCTAAAAGCATTTTCGATTAATTTATTGAGAAAGAATCAACTGCTGTAAATGTGGCTTAATAAAGACATTTTGAATTGATTAATTAGTAGATGAACCTTATTGATTTGAGGTCATAAGGTTAAGTTCAAGGTCACATTGGCACTGTAGAATGTAAAATCCTTGTCTGATCACAGACTTTAGAAGAAATAAGCCATGGTTTATGTATTTTGGTAGGGACATTGTCCATTGCCAGTAGATGACCTCTTGATCTTTGAGGTCATTGGGTCAAAGGTTAAGGTCACAGTGCACTTAATCTAAAATCTATGACTGATCAATAACTTAAGATGGAATAAGGCAAAGTTGGTAATACTTGGTAGAGACATTTTCCATGGTCAATTTTATGACCACTTAATTTTGAGGTCATTAGGTCAATATCATAGTGACACTTTATTTGAACTATATAACTAAATCTTTTAAAATGCTGTGTAAATAATTTTCCTATACATGTATTATATAAAAACCACTTAGTCATTTTATTGTAAACTTGTACTCTGCTTAGTACAAAAGTGTTATTACACCACTTTTCCCCATTTTCCTATACTCATATATATATGTTTTGAGATTGTTACAATGGTAAAGATTTTACTATGATCCCAAGAGAGATATTTACCTTAATCAGACAAAAGCATTCTTGCATGATGAAATACAACATTGTATCACATCATGTTTGAATTATTATCAATTAAATAGACCATGCATTACTGAAATCTGTGAAAATTGTACAATAATGAAATTATACATTGGCATGCATGCTGCAATATATTTCATGGTCTTTCTCATCTAAGAGAATTTATCCCAAGGAATAAATAAAACTGTCATAATTCTTTTACATATTGTCCATAAAATATTATCTTTCTGATAAAGAAATTTGAATTGTGCGCAGTTAAATTGATATGATTACATTATAAGAGATGCACTAAGGTCCCAAAGCCAAAACTCATTATGTTGGAAATGATAAACATTGATAAACTGGAACACCTAAAATGTGTAAAAAATAAGCAAAAGTTGATAAAGAAAAAGCAGTTAAAAAGTGATTTTTTATGTGATTCTTTGACCAGTTTGAGTTTAAAGCATTTAAATGCTTTTCCTTTTTTTGGTCATTCTGCACTATAGAAAAACAGAGTGAGCCAGTGATTTGAAATTGTACATACAAGTTTATTAATGGTCAAGACTTACATCAAATGGTGTACTAATCTAAACAGTAAAATTATATTCCAGTTGATTTCTGAAAGAGTTCAAGTATATAATGTCTCTTTTATTTAACACACATAAACATTATGTAAACAGAATAAACCAAATATTAAGCTGGTATTTAATGTAAAGTTTTAACCTGCATTTTTCTCTCTTAAATAGATATATAGATATATTCTGTTTTTTCATACAGGTATATTGGAATTTTTCTTATTTAAAATTCAAACAATTATTTTCTAAACTAAAGGTAGCAGTCTTTTAATATAAAGGTTTATACACTTTAAGACATATCATCCCTGTAAAGGTAATAGGATGACTCTTTATTTTTAGCTGGTGAGGAAGACCTAATTAAGGTGCCCCGTTGTGCATTTATTATGACAGTATTAAAACAGGGCTCCTGAGTAGAACAACTGAAGTTCCTTTAAGCCAGCTGGATGGCTAATCCTCACATGTAAAAATCCAGAATCCTTGATGGGATTCAAACCTTGGCTTGGCATTGGTCGGCAAATAATTTAAAGTCAGCACTATTTATAACTCAGCCATGGAACCTCATACAATAAGAAAATACATGACTTATTTTAATATTGTAGACATCTAGATAAGGATTTTATTGCAGTTTTGATATGCAGGGAATTTGAGTAGATTTTACACTTCTAGCCAGACATTCAATCAGAATAAATAAATATTTACATGACACATATGAACCTTGATTGTCATAGATTGTTCAAATAGCAAACTGTTCTAATCAGACTTGATTCATATTCTAAAAGCAGAATCATCCCTATACAATCATGATACAGCTCTTATGCTTTCATTGCATTGAATTGTTTTGATGAATTTTGACTCCTCAGTATGTAGCTTAATTGATGATGCATATATATAAAGAAGAAGGAACCATTTTGATTTTAACACGGAGGCAGTGAAATACAATTTTCATAATTATTGCATCTGATTTAGTCAGAGTATAATTTTGGTGTGTATTTATTAGAATTACAGGCATAATGTTCCTGTGCATTGACTTCAAGCCAGTTGACCCTCACTGCTGTAGGTTCGAATTCTGTCAGGGATTTTGGATTTTTTCATGTGAGGAAGCTATCCAGCTGGCTCATGAAACTTTGATTGTTCTGCTTAGCTGCCCACTCATGCTTGAAATAATGTAAAGTTGCCACATGACATAATCCCAGAATTTCAATGGAACTTACAATTACCTGGAATTGAACTTGATTAGCCTTTGCCATATGTATAGATCTAAGCCAGCCACATAACAGTGTAGTCTGACCAAGCTGTATACTGCATGTACTGTTGGTAGCTCAGATTTGATATCAAAATCTGTTTAAAGGAAGTCCACAGAGGTTTAAATGCCTAAAAACATAAAATATGAATTTCTTACACGGATCAACAGTTTTCTAGCGCACAAAAAACAGAAAGATAATTATGCAAAATATATTTATGAGAATGAATTGACAACTGTTATGTTGTGCTATTTAAGGCCCGATTTGAGTGAAAAGCATTGAAAAGCTTTTCAAATTTCGATAATTTTAAATAGTGTGAGCATAAATGATGGGAAATTTTGCAAACAAGTTATTGGTCTAGACCTACATCAAAATTTGATGGAACATTTATTTCGAAAAATTATTTCTGAAGTCCCATCATGTCTAAAAAAAAAAAAATCAGTGGAGTCCCTTTAACTTTGAAATAATTAACTGTTCTATTATAAATCTTTACAAACCAAATCTATTACAAAAAATTAGTTGGTTAAAGGGTGAAACAGATTTCTTTCCAGTGTTATTCTGATTATTTGTTAACAAAATATGTTTTTGTGGCACCTGCCTAATCGATTTAAACAGCAGCTGTTGATTTATGTAGGCTTATGAAGGCTTTACACTCCAGGGATTTACCCTTTACCAGAATTCTCTTTTAAACATTTGAGTTATTTTATTTCAGTCTTATAATAATGTTACTATGTGGTGCAGTCCTACAGGGGATTATAGATAATAATATTATACCAATAATAATATCAAGTATAGACTAAGTTAATTTCATGTTGATACATTATACAGGTATTGGTATCAATTGGTATTTTGATTCAAGTAAAAAAGTAACAAAACAGTGTTAAAGATGAGAATAATCCTACAGTAATTAGGTTTTTTAAATAGAATCATAATGATGATCAGGATGGTGTTTGGAAGTAATAATGCATATAAATTTCTTGAATTTTGATTGGCTTAAACACTTTGTATACTATGCTGTATAATACTGTGAAGAACCGATTAGAGAGCACAAATAACATAATGTTTTTCTAGATAATGTAGACTATTGCACATAATTTGTGTGTATGAAATTTATTCTTTATGGAACATTTCTTAATTCAAATGTCATGACTTCAAAATAATACAAACAAGTTACACAACTGTGTCCACTTCATATTTGAATTACTTCATATTAAGTTTGCATAGCCATCAAATTTCTGAAGTCATCTTATTTTGCTGTGCTTTTTTACTCGCGCTTCTTTGAAAACGGTCTTAAGTTGCTGGTTTTTCTTATGAACTTGTCATCAATAACAATTTGCATTATTGTCTATTTGTTATATAAGTTGCTGACTGGATACAGGGAGAATATAGCCTTGCCGACATAAATATACAAGCTCAGCTTGGACTTTATAAGGATCATATTTATCTCTTTCAGGCTTATTATATTCTCCCATGTATCCAGTCAGCAACTTGTTTAACTAATAGTTGATTATGATACATTTTTTTTTTTTTTTTTGTTTAAGATTTTTATTTCATTCTGAATTTTTTTTGCCAAACTTCAGTTATTGTGTAAATACATGTAAATAAATAGCTTTTTAATGTCCCCCACCTTTTTGAAGAAGAAAAAAGGGGAATATATTTAAGTTTTCCCAGTTGATAGCTATGTCATATATCAAAAGAATTTGAAATAACCAAGTGTTTGTTATAATAAGACAATGTGTAATACGCAACATCCGGACCCCTTACAAATTCTTGTTTCAATATTTTTGTTACTTTCATGTCAAACTAGAAATGCAATGTTTTGTCACATCTTTTAAGCTTGTTTTCACATTTTATGTTACGGTTATAGTTTTTGTTCATTTCCATCCTTTTTCAAATTCTTCAAGCAATTAATTGGAAGCTCAGATAGGACGAAATATTTGCATGATTCCCGACACTTCAGAAAAACAAGGAGAAAATTATCATTGTGACCTAAGAATTTCAGTTGTGACACATTGTCTTATGGTACTCAATTTGAATTTTGTTAGGTTCATTCTAGACATGATTCTCAATAGAGATATAGGATTTTGCACTGGAGTAGCTCTGTAGAGAAAGAATTGGGGCTACATGAGCTCTGAGGCAAGCGTTCTAGTCCGGTTATCAGGACATATTTTTGGTCTTAATGCTTTAATTGAAAAGAGATAATGTCTTTTAGGCCATTCACTTTCCACATCTGATTTTTTCAGCTTGATAATTCTAAGGATAGGAAGATCATGCTTAATTGTACTCACTCTGGCATCTCCAGCGTCACACTTTGGTTAAGTTTTTGCTTGCAAGTTGGTGTCTCCAAAACTACTTAAGGGAAATGGATTGAAACTTCACACACTTATTTTAGAGCATATCAGGTCAACATCAAAGGCACATAACTAGGTTCTTGATTTTTACTCAGGGTTCGAATTTAAGCTGGCATACTGGCAAAATGCCAGTTAAAATCTAATAATGCCAGTAAAAATTACTCTAGCTGGCATTTATTTGCAAGTGACTGTTCATTTTGGACATATACATTATACAAAATTGTTATCTTCTGAGCTGATGATGATGCTTGGCATTTTTACTGCCCGCTGAAGAAACTGATGATGTTTAATGTGCCAGATGCAGTAAATGATGACGTTTACCTTAGAAACTTAAAAATCAATTTTTAGTTGCTATCAGTTTTTAGTTGCTCTATTTTTTTTCTGTGACTATGTTTTGAATGGACTATTTATAACAACCAAACACTATTTGTTAGAACTCCATGTTGTTTTATCCAATGTAAATGCGTAGCACTACTCTGTAAAGTGATTACTTTTAAGCTGAAATATTTGTTTAAGTAGATCAGTACCTCTAGGTTTCAGTCAAGCACAAAATACGCTAAAATTAATAAAGGTCCTAAGAAATTACATTACATGAACAAGTTTATAACTGTACATTGTCATCAGTGGGTGCTCCTCTGGTATATCTAATCTGATCCCTAAACAGTTTATCATTTATAAATTAATGTGTTAAATTGTTTTTGTTTCGTTACAAGAAGAAATAGCTCTGTGTTTACTTGTGATAAAGATGCTTCTGACATGATTCAAGCTTATTATCATTTGTCATATCAGATGTCCAAAATACATTGTCATCGTGTATTATAGTAATGATAAGATTCGTGATCATGGAAATGCCAGTTGACTACCTCATATTGCCAGTTAAGCATTTGATCACTTGCAAAAATCTGCAAGTAGAAAATATCGCTAAATTCTAACCCTGTTACTATCAATATGCAATATGCAATAAGGATTTAAAGGACTTAGAATAGTCGAACACACTGCCCTACCGACAGCTCTTGTTATGATTATATTGATATAAAATTCATTATTGAAAAGAAATGAGAAAAAAAACGAAAAAAAAAAAACCCCAAAATAACCAAACAGCAATAGAACAAAAAAAAAATTGAAATTTTACTGAACATATTATTACAGGTAATCAGGTTCGTCATGATAGGAGTTTCCCTTGTTAATACGTTTCAGCCTACCAGAATGGTTGCCAAGAGTCTGTCTTTAATGAATATCCTTTTTTTTGTTTTATTATCAGACACAAGATTGATTGTAACATTATTATGATCTGATCAAGATTAGCATAGGAATTTATTCTCCTCTTGTTTTATTAATCAATTTTAGAATGCCATCAGCGCACAATTTATTGTTTCTCGGTATCAGGTGTTTTTATGCATTCAGTGATATTTTGATAAACGATAGAATAAATTGCATTTTCCCTCGATTTTAATTGAATTGTGGTGATAGAATTTCATTGTTGTTATTTTCTCTTTGTCCTTCAGGTTTGTCCGAAAGGCACTTAAAACATGTCACTGTGATTGAGGCTGTTTGTTAACAAGTTAAATGTCTGCATTGAAAGTTTTAATATAGATATTTGATAAAGTTTCTTCAACAAATGTAATCAGACACTTCATAAACATTTTTAAGAATAAAATTAATGAGACTTTTTTCTTGAAAATCTTTAGCTTCACTTTTTGTCTTCAACCTTGTCTTGACCCAGACTCTTTGGCATTGAAGTCCATGTTGCAAGCACTAGTTAACCTTTTTGTTAAAGGTCCATTTTCTCAAATACTATAAAAGTCAGCCTCTTCAAACTTGGTATACATGTTGAATATTATAAACAGCCACCATTTCAAAGAAGGCAGGTAATCCTAAAATTGGTTTTTGAAAATTATGTCCCTTTTTCAGTTTTTTTTTGCCCTGGTTAACCTTTCATTTTCTCAGAACTTATCAAAAGTTATTCACTATAAACTTGGAATACTTATTCATTGTCAAAATATGACACTATTTCAGAAAGTGCATTTAGTCCTAAAATTTAATTTTTGTAGAGTTATGCCCCTTTTTGACATTCTTTTTTTCTGCTAAGGACAATTTCTCAAAGACTTGAGGAATAAATGCTCAGTTTTAAAAATGGAATGCATTTCTAAAGGGCATGTTACCTTGTAATGTATTTCTGTTAAGTTATGCCCCCATTTTTGACTTTGGATTTCTTGGTTAACCTTTTTATTAAGGTACATTTCTACAAAATTATCATTGATACACATATACTTTGAGCATTTTGTTTTGCCTGTATGTGTATTTAACCTTGTTTGACAACCAATGAAATCAGTTCAAGTTTGAATTTAGTCAGAACAGGCTGCAATCAATATCCATACTGTTTTATTTCAAACTGAATAAATTGATGTTATTGCACAATACATATATTATTATATCATGATACATAATTTACTAAATTTTCGTTTGAATATTTCAGGTGAAGCCTAGATTTATAGATGTTTTGATGATGGGAGAAGAACATATAGGTAAGAAATGCTGTGTTTAAACTTTTTAGCTCACCTGAGCTTGCTCAGGGTGAGCTTTTAGGATCGGTGAATGTCCGTCGTCCGTCGTCCGTCCGGCCGTCCACAATTTCTTGTGAACACTCTAGCGGTCGCATTTTTGCCTCAATCATCATCAAACTTGGTCAGGATGCTTATCTAGTTGAAAGCTCGGATGAGTTCGAACATGGGTCATCTCGGATGAAAAACTAGGTCACAAGAGCTAAAAATAGAAAAACCTTGTGAACACTCTAGAGGTCACATTTTTGACCCAATCATCATCAAACTTGGTCAGGATGTTTGTCTAGGTGATAGCTCGGATGAGTTCGAACATGGGTCATCTCGGATGAAAAAGTAGGTCACAGGAGCTATAAATAGAAAAACCTTGTGAACACTCTAGTGGTCACATTTTTGAACCAATCATCATCAAACTTGGTCAGAATGCTTGTCTAGTCAATTGCTTGGATGAGTTCGAACATGGGTCATCTCTGATGAAAAACTAGGTCACAGGAGCTAAAAATAGAAAAACCTTGTGAACACTCTAGTGGTCACATTTTTGACCCAATCATCATCAAACTTTGTCAGGATGCTTGTTTAGATAATAGCTCAGATGAGTTCGAATATGGGTCATCTCGGATGAAAAAACTAGGTCACCGGAGCTATAAATAGAAAAACCTTGTTAACACTTTAGCGGTCACATTTTTGCATCAATCATCATCAAACTTGATCAAGATGCTTGTCTAGGTGATAGCTCGGATGAGTTCGAACATGGGTCATCTCGGATGAAAAACTAGGTCACAGGAGCTAAAAATAGAAAAACCTTGTTAACACTCTAGTGGTCACAATTTTGACTCAATTGTCATCAAACTTGGTCAGGAAACTTGAATAGGTCATTGCTTGGAATAAATCGAACATGGGACATCTCGGATGAAAAACTAGGTCACATGAGCTAAAAATAGAAAAATCTTGTTAACACTCTAGTGGCTACTGTTGTGATCCAAATATTCTGTTAATTGGTCTGAAAGTTTTTTTTGATGATTTCTAAGTCAAGATTAAACATGGGTCATCTTGGATGAAAAAACTAGGTCACACCGCCCAAATATGGAAAAACCTTGTTAACATTCTAGTGGTCACATTTTCGACTCGATTATCATCAAACTTGGTCAGGATGCTTGTCTAGGTAATTGCTTGGATTAGTTCGAAATCGCATGTGAAACTAGGTCACCGGAGCTAAAAATAAGAAAAATCTTGTTAACACTCTAGTTGCTACTGTTTTGATCCAAGTATCCTGGAAATTGGTCTGAAAGTTTGTTTTGATGATTTCTAGGTCAAGTTTGAATATGTGTCACCTGGGTAAAAAACTAGGTCGCACTGCTCAAATATGGATAATCCTTGTTAACACTGTAGTGGTCACATTTTTGACTCACCTGTCATGAGACTTGGTCAGAATGCTTGTCTAGGTAATTGTTTGGATGAGTTTGATAATTCAGGTGAGCGATCTAGGGCCATCATGGCCCTCTTGTTTGTGTATATAAGCTATAAAGTGGCAGGCCAACAAGTTTAAAGCCTTCTGGACATAAGCCAACCTGTCCATATATGACCAGTAGGACAAAAGCTTTTATGATACACTCACAGTACAGTATGATGAAGGCCAATATTGCCATGCAGTTAGTGTATACTCTACATGTTTATGATTTCATGACTGAAATATTGTTTTTTAAAGGCATAACTAAACTATTGCACAAATTCAGAAAGTATACATTGACATGTCATAGCAGTGTTGGGGTCTTTCTATAAATATGATGATACTTAAAAGAGGAATGGTCTCTTATAAAGTTAAATACTGAATTGTAACTCATCAACAGATTTTCTTGTTTCCCCTATTTTCTGTGCATACAATCAAGCTATCTCTTAAAACCAAATTTTACAGAGATATAGCCTTTAAATTGACATTGTTTACACATCAAAGACAAGATTTTTCTCTCAAGTCAAAAAATTGATTAAATGCCAAAAATAAGATGACTTGGATAAATTGACATTTAATATGATAGATATTCAAAAAAGAAATCTGCAAGTATTGCCCTAGAATAATTTTGTCATAATATTTGTGAAAATCTTTTTGATGTGATATTTACTAGCTTGACTTTCAAAGAAATAAATTTTGGCTTTTGCTACAGTCATGTCATTCATTCCTGTTGCTGTTTGATTATTTTACATTGGCCTTTTTTATTTCTTAAATTAATGGATAAGTCTTCATACTTGGACACAACAACTCTTTAGACAAGACCTTTGAGTAGATCAAACTGATTGTGACTTTCAATCATCAATGACCTTGACTTTGAAGATCAAATTATTGAACTTTGCTAAATTTTTGCTATAATTTGCTATAAATTTACATATGTTATTTATGAAATGAATGTCTTCACATTTGAGCACAACCACCATAAGGGCAATATCTGATAGAAAATGAGAATTAATTTGACCTTGATTCATAAATGACCTTGAAGGTCAAATTATTGTAATTTCTCAGTTTTGTTTTTATATAATTTGGCTATTACTTCTTGGGCACAACAAGTCTATGGCCAAGACATTAAAGAAAATTTAATTGAACTTGACCTTTACACTACAGGTCAAATTAATGAATTTAGAATGAGCTATGATTGTCATAACTTTGTTATTTATTTAGGGATTTGATTTTTCTTAAACAAATTTAAACAACAATTGGGACAAAAACCAAAACATGGTTGAAATTAAATTCTGACATTGACCCTGAAAAATTTGGGACCTTTGACGTCCAAGGTCAATTATTGAAATTTTTGCAATAAAATTGTCAAATAAACTTTGGTATTTACTTACATATTTGATTGACACTAATGACAAAAGAACACATGTGACAAAACTGGCATGTTGATTTATTCTGATATGACTTTGACCTTTATTTGACCTTGACTGTAAAAAAGTCATGTTATTGAAGTTTGTTTAAATTGTCATAACTTTTTTATTTATTTATGTATTTGATTTATTCTTGGATAAATGTACACTTATGAACTGACATGAAGATTAATTCAAATTTTACCTTGACTTTTGAATGACCGTGATTGTGCCTGTCAAATATGAAATTTGAGTTTTGTTTTTGTACAATAAAATGTTTTGTAGGAGTATTCTTTGCTATGATATTCTTCCTCCAGTAAAAAATTCGAGTGTAGCCCCAGCTAGGTGGTGGGTCTTGTTTGTTTTTTTGAGAAATAAGCATTTAATGGAATGAAAAAATAGTGATGCCTATAGTAAAAAAGTTCTGGTAGCTATAACGTTTTTTTTTTTTTTTGAGAAATGAGCATTTAATGGAATGAAAAAGTAATGATGCCTATAGTAAAAAAGTACTGGTAGCTGTAACTTTTATAAAGTAGATCTTTATTATTTTTATCTGAACAACATTTGTACTGATCCTCAAAGTTGTTGATATAAATGTGTTGCCCCAGTGGAATACTGCACAATATTATAGAAGCATTTTGCACAAAGATAATAAAGTAAAAATGTATGTTATTTAAGCTCAGTTTATTGACAGTTATAAGAGTTATTTAGATGCAACTTCACCATGAAACAGAAAACAAAAAGGGGGTCCAATTTGGCTGCCTTTTAGAGAGCTGACTATTTGCATGTCTCTATGTGTTTTGTGAAATAGGCCTTGATAGATTGAAAGCTTTTCAAGGCTGGGAGAGTTAAGTGAATGTTTTTCAATACTTCACTTCAATGAATTTATATTGAAACTGACAAAACAAAATGCTCAAATGGGATAAAACATCACTACAAGGGGAACGTCAGACTTTATCTATATTTCTCAATACATATCAGTTCAGTTTGTGACTATTATTTAGACAGATTTTGTCTGCTGCCAAACTAGTTTAAAACTGGAGTGCATGTATGTAGAATACAAGTTAATTATTTTTATCAAGGGTTTATCTGACACATTACTGTCAAACCTGTGAACAACAAACCTCCCAAAGAAGAGACTTAACATGGCCTTTATAAACAAGTGGTCTTTATTTGGAGGTAACTGTGTTCCATTTTATAGTTGGTAGTTTAATGAAAAACGGCCTTAATTTACTGGGTGGTCTTTATTTGGATATTTGGAGGTGGTCTTTTAACACTGCTTTAACTGTATGTTATTTAATAAGATGTCATCACTATATTTGTTAAATGAGCTGAATATGAGAATTAGATCAGTACTCATTGACATGTCTTTTAACTCTTAACCTGCTTAAACCGGAAGTGATCAGCCTTTGCGACCAGTATTAAGCCAGATCAGTCTGCAAATCAGTGCATTCTGACCACAGGGCTGGGAATCAAAACTGCGTCGTATCCTACAAAATGAAAACAAACGCTGCCATCTTGGAACGAAAAACGTATGTTTTTGTTTATAACTCTTTTTGTTGGAAATGACTGAAAACCAGATATATGTATTAACACGCTCCACTATTTTCTGCTTCGTTCGATATATGTTGCTTGCACAACTATTTTGTATAACAAAAGTTATAGCGAACTTGCAACTTCTTCTTCATTAATAAACTTTTCAAATTCGGGTTACAAAAGATAAAACAAAAAATTATTTTGTAAAGTAGCTAGGTGTCCTTTTTGCAAAGGTATTTTATGCTTTGCACCGATAATTTTGATACAGATATATGCACGACATGATGTTTCAATAGTATTGAAGAAGTTGTCCTATATTAGATTAAAGCCAGGATGAGAAAACTTATGTCAGATTATGGCACTGAATTTTCCACAGACTAAAGAGAAGGCATCTTAACATACCATTATACTAAAGTGTGATTTTTATTTGATAATGAATTGCCTGACACATAAAACATTTTGTTTTCTTCAAAGAGGATTCTTCAAAGAGGATTACCCCCTGTCCAATTAAAAAATTCTCAGCCATTCACGCCACTGACACATCCTTTTTTAAACGAAGGTAAAAAGTGATCTTAAACAGTAGGGAAATATTTCATTTTAACAAGAAATATATATGTTATTCACTTTATAATTAATTTAAATACTTGTAATCTTCAAACTTCATGCCAGAAGTTTATTAAAAAAACTGCTTACTTGTACGGCTGACATTTAAGACCATGGTTAACAAATTTGTTGGAAAAAATCAGAGAGGTGTGTCCGACCAAGGCCAAGCTGTTTATGTTTACTGACTTTAAATCACTTGCACTTAACTGCTGAGAATTTGAAAACCACTAGGGACTTCTGATTCTTTCGTAAGCTAATGGTTCTCTGAAGGTGTAACATTTTGCCAGAAATAATGCACAAAGGCTCACCTGAGGTCCTTACCCCCCAGTAAAACTAAAGTGTAGAGTGGAAGTTTGAAATAAAACCACAAAAGCAGTCATCACCTAGAACATGCAGACCCACAGTTAACTAATAGCGTAGCTAGCCAAAATGAATTTTGTGATTCAAGTTCATAGACTTCTATATTTTGCCAACAAAAAAAAAAAATGGATAATATTGAACATATAGGAAAATATAAGAAATTATTTCAGATATTATGAGAAATTAAGTAACATGTTCAAGTTTAACTGAAAAGTAGCGTCTGCAATGTAAATTGGACATGACACAATGCTTTCTAAATAATCAAAAGCATCAGAACATCGCTATAAACTGCGAATGATCACAGTATTTTTATCTAGCACAAGTGATTATCCAGTAAAATAGACATATATTGCCAAATTTATCCATGTTGAAAAGAATACCAAAAATACAACTGCGTCATATCATATTTTATTTTCAACTGCGTCGTATCATTTCGTACATATTATTATTTTTTCAGAAAATAAACATTTCTTTTTAATGAAATTTTAGTACGTAATGCAAAATAATATATTGAAGTTTATGGTATACTCTGAAATTAGTATATAATTGATTTGAAGAAAAAACGATGGATAAAGCAATATGAACTGCATCGTATCCACAAAATTTCATGACAATTCTGGCCCGCTTCGAGTTGCAAGTTCGCTATAACTTTTGTTTTACAAAATAGTTGTACAAACAACATAATACAGAACGAAGCGGAAAATAGTGGAGCGTGTTAATACATATATCTGGTTTTAAGCCATTTCCAACAAAAAGAGTTATAAACAAAAACATACCTCTTTCGTTCCAAGATGGCGGCATTTGTTTACATTTTGTAGGATACGACGCAATTTTGATTCCCAGCCCTGCACATGCTACTATTAAAACACCACCTGTGTCTTTGATGTTACATAATGAGTTGTTAAGATGCAATGATATGTATGATATATGCATCAGAAATTCTATATTAATTTTACTCATGGCTATTTTTTTCCTTCCATTTCAGATCCGTCAAATAGTTTTACATCCAATACAACTCCATTTACAACATGTGTTGTCCCTGTCTATGCCAGTGGCGTACTCAGTGCCTTTAATACAGTAAGTTACATTAACAAATGTTGAATTAAATCATCGTATTTATCATCATAATCATGTTGATTAGGCCATAATTTAACATAAACACATGGGTGTTTAGAAATGAATTAATTATATGATTCTAGAAATGTGTAAACAATATAATTTTGATTTATTAACTATACTTATTAGCTACTTTGCATTGCGATTCTTTTTTTTCTCCTATTAGTATGTAATACTTATGTAAAGAAATGAAAACAATGTAATACTTATGTGAAGAAGTGAAAAAAACTATTTGTTGTCATTTTACAGCTGAACTCTTATGTTAATAAGTTATAGAAACAGCCTTGAGATACAAGGTTATTTAACTTGTATATGTAAAAATACAAGACTTCAGGAGGTGTTTTAAATCCCTGCCTTGTATATTGTCTCCGGTCATGTAGTCAGTTCAGCAATTGCACTGGGGACTGTCAGTATTGAATGTTATATTGATAATATTGAAATGGATTTAATCAGTCAAGCATGAAAATAGGCATTTTTGAGAGGAAAATTACCATTTTGAGCCTTTTTTTTTAACAAGTCATAGGTCTGATTGTAAATGAAACTCAGCATTGTATATATTATGAGTGATACTTATCATATACTTCCAAATTCTTTGTTTGCATTTTAAGGAATGGCCCTAAGTAAAATTAAAAACTTTATAGTTAAGGGAAACTTTAAACCAAATTTAAAACATGAACTTATGTACTGGATTTTTTTAACATATTTTGGAATCAATGTACACATTTATATAAGGAAAATACTAACATAAAATCTTATAAATGTTAAATTTTGTTTTCTTGAATTTTGGCCATTTTATAACTTGGAAATAGTCATTTCTCAAGCAAAAAAAACTGACAAAGGTCATAAATCAGTATATGGTTACATCACTTTTATAAAATCCAACATTTGCTATACAGAAAGAACTCCTTTTCATGATGCTTTTATGTTTGTATGATACTGTCAAGGAGGATTCTTGATAACTGGTGAGGGGAGGGGGAGCAGTAACTCCTAGGGGGTTGGGGAGGGGAAAGATACATGTGGTGTCTCTCCCCAACTGGCTTCATAGCATATAAAGCCTTTGAGCATAATTTGTTTACTTTGAATTCTAAAGTACAATGCAGTAATTCTTTTAGAAAAATACTTTTAATGAATGACCAAAATTCAATGACATTTCATATTAGATGTTTAAACCTCATTCTATCTTAAAAAGGATGTCGAATTTTGCTTGACAGTGATAAAATGATTGGGCTTTACAGTATTATGATAAGTAAACTTTGGTTAAGATTTTACATGCAAGTTGGTATCTTCAAAGCTTCTGAAGGGAATAGGTTAAAACTTCACACTTTTGTTCTCTGTGATTGGCACAAGTCCAATAATTCTGAGTAATTTTTTAACAGATTTATGTCTCTTTTCTTACTGTCAAGCACTGAGAATAGTCGAGCATGCATGTCTTAAAGACAGCTCTTGTTTTATTTTGATATTAAAATCCCTTAAACATTAAATGAACTGTTCCAAATTCACAACAGGGTAAATCCATTATACAAATTTAGTGGGTAAGGGTTAAGAAAACCAGGTTAGTTTTAAATTTTGTATGGAATCTATAAACATTTTTTTGTAAAATGCTATCTTTTTCATTTGAATGATATACTATCTAATATTGAAAATAAATTCAAAACAAACAAATAAATCTTTAGATTTAAACTATAACATTAAAATAAAACAATGATTTATAACAATTATTTCAGGAAGAAGACAAGAAGCAGCTGTCTCAGTTTTTACGAGAGGCGTTGTTCTGTCTGTCACTATATCAAGCACCTAAAGACAGTCTTAAGATTGCTGTAACTGAGTTATGGTAAGTGCACTGCCTTCATAAAATACAAAACCATGAAAAACCATTATGTATTTTATGCTCATTTTGATAGAAAATTTCTTAGTAAGGAAATCGTTGCAGAAGATTATAGTCCTGATGCTTTCGTGTTATTGTTGTTGTACATTAATTTGTCAGAGATAAACTTCAGATTGAAATAAAGCATTATGTACCTTCAAATCTTTTGATATACAGTTGTGTCACATGATTTCTTTTAGATGTCTTAACCAGTAATCAAGTTTCCTTGTTGTCTGAATAAGTAATCAAGCCATTGTTCCACTTTGTAATCATAGTTTGAAAAGTTACTTTGGATCTTATAATATTATAATTGTATTATTATTGTATCAATATCACCTAAGTCTAGTTATACTGGTTTCCATGGCTGAGTGGTTAAGGTCATTGACTTTAAACCACTTGCCACTCACTGCTGTGGGATCGAATCCCCCCCAGGGAGTTTGGATTCTTTCATGTGAGAAAGCTGTCTAGCTAGCTCATGGAACAATGGTGGTTTTACTCAAGTTCCCCAAATGTGCATGTTGAAATAATGAATAGAAGCGCTCCTGAGGTCTGCCTTCACCAGTAAAGCTCAAAAGTCATCACATGACCTTCACATATGTTGTGGTGTAACACCCACCCAGGAAAAACAATTGTGTAACACCCAACCAGGAAAATAATTGTGTAATCGTGTAACACCCAACCAGGAAAAACAATAGTGTAACACCCAACCAGGAAAAAAATTGTGTAATCGTGTAACACCCAACCAGGAAAAACAATGGTGTAACACCCAACCAGGAAAAACAATTGTGTAACACCCAACCAGGAAAAACAATTGTGTAACACCCAACCAAGAAAAAAAATCTGAACACTATGTACTGTATTATTTTATATTTACAACTACACATATTGTACTTCAGAAACTCTGTATAAAATTATGTCAGATAATGAATAAATCAGATATGCAAATATTGTGTCCGGTATGAGACAATTTTCTGTATAACTCAGAATTATTATTCCCAGTGTGACCTGGAGGTTTATTGCAAATATTAATCAAGTTCTACATAGTCTGCTGACCATTAAATACAAGCCTATATTTGTTGTTATGAATGGCTTTAGAATAAAACTGGACACAATAAAGCCATCAATCCCTGTGGTTACAGAATAGAAGCACTATCCTGTACAACGACCTTCCTCATCATTTATTGGAAACATTTTATTCCATTATTACTGTTATTGTTAATCCAGTAGTATTTTTGTTCCAAAGAATTATTGCATTTCTTTTATTCCTGGATTTCTTCATCACAATATAGCCAAGAAATAAATTGTATTTTATTGTGTGTACTTTTGTTGACAGTACGTTACTTCATTTTGATAAAGATTAATCATGTGTTTCTTTATAAAAGTACTTGATTTATGGGTAAACTATACAAATATAGCAGATACAGGGATGTTACTTTTGTTTTGTCATACACATTATTAATTAATGAACTTGTTGAATAAAATAATATCAGAGGCTCACATGATAGAATTTTATTCAACTTGTCCAATAAATTCAGTATTGAACCTACACTCATTCAATATCCTCTATATCTAATGAAATATTTGTTTTACAAAATTTATAAACTGTAAGAATTATGTTGTTTCCAAAATCTTATAGTATTTATTTCTCATCTCCAATATATATAAACCTGTGGGAAATGTTGGAAACTTTAAAAACATCTCAGACTTTGTTAATTTCTTTTGTTGGTATATTAAAGTTGCACACAGTTTCTCTGGAGGTATGATTAGCTATCTAATAGACATTCCCTGACATTTAACATATAAAAAAAATGAATGATAAAAATCCCGCCTTGAAAATTTCCTATACTCTACAGGCTGCTATATTGATATACAGGATTCAAACTGGGTTCAAATGTAGTTTCTTTCTTTTTCCTTAGCAAATGAAAAATGCTGGTTAAATAGATAGCAGATTGTCTCGGAAGAGATATAAATTTGATATTGACTGTCTCCTTTGGAAAATGAAAAATGAACAAGAAAGATTTAAATTGGAATTATCCCCTAAAAAAAGTATATTAAAATTTTAAATTTGGTAGAAATTACCAAATTTATTTCATTTGCTTCTGTCTTAGGCTCCACCAGTCTGTGTGTTTAATTGTTTTTATTGGTAAAATATTTGTTAAGATTTTTTTGGTTAAATATTTAAGTCCCAAAGACAAATATGATTAGTTTTTTCATGTGTCTGTCCACATGTCTGTGTGTTGTTATATTTACATGCTCCAGACCTGTAACTTGTGATAAGATTTTACATTAAGATAAATCATTTCTCCCTACTTTGTTGAGCATTGTACAGTTTGCTTTCAGTTTTGTTACATAAGTGTAGTGATTTTTCAAGACTTTGAAATTGCGGCAAAATGCCCAACCACTTTGAAAATTCATACAAAAGAAAACAAAACTAATTTAAAACTGTATTTGATTTTTTTTTCAGTGCAAATTCCAGCAACCATGAATTGTTACTG
Source organism: Ruditapes philippinarum (assembly GCF_026571515.1). NCBI lineage: Eukaryota > Metazoa > Mollusca > Bivalvia > Venerida > Veneridae > Ruditapes > Ruditapes philippinarum. Next base: position 234,062 of record NW_026852304.1, on the reverse strand, counting down.
GAAGTGTTATGGGAAGGTGTTGTACATTCGTCACCACAGGTTCGAGCTACAGCTGCCAGACTGTTTGAGGTATGATTTCCTATATGTTTCTATTCTCCTTGTAGCATGTTTGTTTTCAGGTCAATATGACAGTGACTGGTTTGATCATAAGTTTTTTTCCATTACACATGCTGACCAATTCTCCTTACAGCAGCCTTAAAACATTTTGACAAAGGTATTAGATAATTGGTAGGTAGGTACCTTGCCAAACCTCTGACTTCGGGTTGACTTTTAGAGTGATGCCAGAAAAGTCAATGTGGTTCTTAAAGAAGAGCATTCTACTTTTCCTTATTAAATGATTTGCATATTTACTGATTCTTAATGCAGTTATATGGCATGATCATTCACCATTTTGTAAGACTTGAAGTTATTGGGGTGAAGGTCATGTTTGAAAGTACTAAAACTTGCTTTTTTCGTTTTTCCTCAACATATTTCAATGGTTTTTGTGTGTATGAGTGTGCGTCACCCAGTTCCTATACTGTACTTTATGTCTTATGTTTGAAATGTTCCCTAAAAATGATGAATGGTTTTGTCCAGATTGAAAGATGAACAAGTCCATTTATGATATTTAGTGGGGTTAAAGGGTTAATGTATTTCTTCCCTGATGCTGGATGTTTAAATGTTGATACATTCTGAAACAAATCTTCAGCGTAGTGAAAATCTGTTTCTGATCAGAAATACATTTAGTTGAGTAATAACTTTTATTTATGCACATATTGTCATTCTAACAAATAAATGATTTTACAGTCTATATCAAACTGTTTGATGTATAATATATCATTTAATGAAGCACTTTTGCATGTATATGTTGTGCTTTAATTTGTTTATTATACATTGTAGATTGTAATGCACAGTGTGAATGAATCTCTTGCATCAGCTAGGTGCGTTCCTGCTCTCATAACACTCGGGAGCGACCCTGTCATGTAAGTATGATTGATTTGCTCTCTGTTTAATTTTTTTCAGATATTTCTTATTATAGGATACAAGATATTCTCTCCAGACTTGGTTGAATACTTAAAATTGTATTTAAAGAAACTTCTGATTATACAGCCAAGTATTTAAATGTGTTATAAATATTTCAAGTGATTTTCTTAAAAAGATTTTTTTTCTTTGAAAGATTACACCAATTTTAGAATAAGCATAATTATATCTTAAGTAAAAATTTACTTGAAATCTGTACCAAATATGTAAAAGAGTATAAATAGAGGAACAACTTTGCAAATTTAAGTTTGTACAATTCCAGTTTTGATATAATTTAATTGCTTTTAACATTTGATTGAATTCATTCATATAAAAATAACTTTAAATTGAATGTTTTTTACAAATACAATACATCTTGAAATTGCAACTTTTTTTCCAACAATTAGCATGTAATATACTTGGTTTTCAGATCAGTGAGGGTTGCTACCATTCCAGCACTTGGTACAATAATAGAAACTGTTACAACCAGAGATGTAAGCTTATATTTTATTTACTGTTTAGCAATGAAATATAGTATTTTTCTATCTTATAAAAATCAAAGTCACATTTTGACCTTATGACCGACCCTATGCATATATCTTGCAGGAAGGTTTGAATCTGCTGAAATCAAATTAATATTCAACTCATTTTTAATGTGTACCATAAAAAAGTGGATTTTATGTCATAAGTGCACCAGAGCACAACATGTCTTGACAAATCAATGTATTTCAATTACACACAAAAAGTATGGTCAACTGTCTGGTATCATAGGTGTCATTACAACTGGGTAACCTGACAAAAGTTGCAGTCTTTAAGAGCAGGTTTTACTGTTTTTTGAAAAAAATACATTAACCATAAGCCAGCTGGAGGCAACTGATTCTACCCATGCGACCAGTTAAACTGCACACCAGTGCCATCTGAACACGGTTTGCACTGTTTGCTATTCAGCCAGTATATGTATGTATTTTGGCATTTTACCTCACCAAAAAGAAATGAATGGTTTTGTCCAGACTGAAAGATGGGCACATCCATTTAAGATATTTAGTGTGGTAAGGGTTAAACATCTTAAAGAGTTCAATCTTTTACTTTTATTGTTTCATACGATTTTTGTGTTTTATAACATGATACAATATTTGATTTCATTTCACTGCTCTCGTATGTTAGATAAAAATGTAAATCTTTGCTGTATTGCATTTATTTTTAAAATCAGATACATATATCAAATAAAGTAGTTTATGATATTTTAACGACTTTAATGGTTTTACAATATGTATTTTGTCCAATAAATTTTCTTTAATTACTGTTTCAGATATTAGAGAAAGTATATATGCAGTTGCAAACATTCCTAGATGATCCAATATACAGAGAGGAGCATGCGTTACATCTTGAATTAGTATCCACATTTGCACGTGTCGGACCTAATGCTGAACAGAAATTCAGGGATGAATGTATGTACATTGGTTTATTTATTAGAAAGGTTAGGTTAGCTATTCCTCATCCTTGTAATAGATGGTGTTTTCCAAAGTCATACCATATCTGAAATTCCTTTCATGTCCACTCTAGAATTTAGCATGAATTTGTCGGGTTTCTATTAAATACTTCAAATAATGCTTAGCATAAATGTCCTAGTTTGTGAATTAGGACTTAGAATATTGTGATTTTAAGCAGACCTGTGTTTGTGTGGATAAGGAATGCAGGAGCGTAATAGTTAAGTTTCCTACCTCTCTACCCATTTTTCTGCCTCTCAATTCAGGAATCATTAGTTTGAGTCCTAACAGTTGTTCAAATAAGCTATAAGCATTCATCACAGGTGTTTGAAGTGAGTTGGTCTATTATGGAGGGTCTGTAATACAATGAATAATGATGTTGAAATTATTAAGTATAAGACAAAACAAAAAACCATGAAAGAACTATACATGGATCTTGTGAGATACATGATCTGAAATTACATATATTTATATAGTAGATAGTGAAATGTTCTAGAACAAAATATTATTATTTGTCATATAAATGTTCATTCTAAGTCACTTAGATACGGAGCCCCTAAGATGACATTTTCCACACTTTTTTTCCCGGAACTTAATTCGTTTTTACGAAATAATAATTCGTAATTACGAAATAATAATTCGTTTTTACGAAATATTAATTCGTAAATACGAAATATTAATTCGTAAATACGAAATATTAATTCGTTTTTACGAAATATTAATTCGTTTTTACGAAATATTATTTCGTAATTACGAAAGATTAATTCGTTTTTACGAAATAATAATTCGTAATTACGAAATATTAATTCGTTTTTACGAAATATTAATTCGTAATTACGAAATATTAATTCGTTTTTACGAAATATTATTTCGTAATTACGAAATATTTATTCGTAAAAACGAAATATTATTTCGAAATTACGAAATAATAATTCGTAAATACGAAATAATATTTCGTAAAAACGAATTAATTTTTTTCTAGGGTTTCAAATAGTTTTGGTAATAGTTATAAATAAGGCCTCAAAACTAAGTTCTTCACTGAATATAAGGCATGTTCATGCAATATAAATAGTGGTTTTTTTTCTCCCCAAGTTTTTTAACTTTACACTATTGTACATAAATTAAAATAATCGCCTGTCAATAGCGTTGAGCCACAGCCGTGATAGTACACGCGCTAGGAAAATTAAGTTAAAATGGGGGTCCTGTGCTTTAAATCCAAACACGGACATTTCTAATTTGTTTAAACTGATAAGATAAGTGAAAGTCTGGACCCCCCCCCTTGTCCCATTAGTTTTACTAATGTATATGATAAAAGAACGGAATAATATAGCATGTTTCTGTTTTAAAGAAACATGTGATAAAAGATTGCCTCAAACATTAAAACATTGCTGATAGGAACATGTATTTGACAAAAGGGAAAAATAGACATTTTTGGCCAGATAATGACTTCTAACTCAAAAACTCTGTTCACTTAAATATAATAACTTGAGAACCATTCGGCATATAATCGAAAGGTTGATTGTAAATGACCCATTTGTGAGATTAGCAGGTTCTTTATCAAGCTCAAAATGACCTTATAAGATTTCGTAAAAACGAATTAATATTTCGTAATTACGAAATAATATTTCGTTTTTACGAATTAATATTTCGTAATAACGAAATAATATTTCGTAAATACGAATTAATATTTCGTAAAAACGAAATAATATTTCGTAAAAACGAATTATTATTTCGTAATTACGAAATAACATTTCGTTTTTACGAATAAATATTTCGTAATAACGAAATAATATTTCGTAAATACGAAATAATATTTCGTAAATACGAAATAACATTTCGTAAAAACGAATTAATATTTCGTAAATACGAATTAATATTTCGTAAAAACGAATTAATATTTCGTTAAAACGAATTATTATTTCGTAAATACGAAATAACATTTCGTTTTTACGAATTAATATTTCGTAATAACGAAATAATATTTCGTAATTACGAAAAAATATTTCGTAAAAACGAATTAATATTTCGTAAATACGAATTAATATTTCGTAAAAACGAATTAATATTTCGTAAAAACGAATTAAATGCCGGGAGAAAAGTGTCGAGAATGTCACCTTAGGGGCTCCGTACTTAGAACTATATCAACATTTAGTTTTTAAACAACTTTTTATATGATTATCCAAATGATACATTTCTATTATTTTTATCAATATTTGAGAAAATTATGGAAAACATGCCCATTGAAGATCAATTCGCTTTAAACTTAAAATAAAATAGGAGATCTTTTTATATTGCTAACATGCGTTTCAATTAAAGTTACTGACTTAATTAAACATTTCTGTGCCAGTGGCTAATTATTCGGCAGCTAAATGATAGAAGATGCCGGCAAATAAAGAGAAGAATTGTGTGACAAAATAATACAGACTGCATCATTCTTAATGTATCATACTAAATGCAAATTAGAACCCATGGGAATTACCTTATCAGATTCCATGTGTTGTCGCAAATTCTTCCTAATCTCTTCTCTCACGAATCAGTGCCTAAATGCAGGCTAATCATTTGTATTTGTAACATTTGGTCGAATGAGCGAATTGAGGGCAGTGAAAACAGACAGATTGGAGAGAAATCTTAAAATAAATCTCAAGTTGTCTATCGCGCCTTTTAGATAAGATACTTAAAGATACTTGTAAGTTATTTGTAGGATTACATGATACAGAAATGAAATTGCAATAAGAGCCAAAAGCTATTTTACAATTTCTAATATAAATTGAAATTTGTTATCTCGTTGAATCAATGGAAAACATGGACGTATATCAGTTGTTATAAATCAAATGTTAACAAAGAATAAAATCTTTCTTGCACACATATTCAAGAAAGTATTTTCAGATAGTATATGATTTGGGTAAATGACTGAATAAAAGAATGTAAAATATTTTTCTGTACGACTTTGGTCTCTATAAAATATTTTGTGCTGTAATTGTTCTTTAAAAATTTAGAGTCTTCATTAACTTAGTTGCTGAAAATTATTCTAAGAAATTACTGTTTTATATTGTTATTACCATAATAAATAGTGGATTTTCAGTTTGAATATTCGAAGAATATGGACAGCTACTGTACTCACTGCGGCATCTGGGTCGGCATTGCCGTAACATTTTTGTAAGGTGGTGTTTCCAAAACTAATGAAGGGCATCAGTTAAATTGTTCTTTATGATTATCTAACATGATGAAAAACAGGTCCCATAACTTTAAGTTACATTTTTACAGAGTTAAGTCCCTTTTCTTACTGCCAAGCACGGGATGTCTTACAGAGAGCACTTTTCTAAATATCAATCGATTTAGTTTAATTTGTAATAAACGTATTGAGCTGAATTGTTATTTTGTTTTACAGTGATTATGTTAAGTATGTTTACAATTAGCCTGTTAAAGTAACTTTATATTAAATTTAACGATTATTATATAATTTATATTGTTTGTATCAAATGAAAGTTAATATTTACAATTCGTTTAGGTTTTGATGTGCCTTATACTTTATACAATACCTTCATTTAACGCATATGGGTTGAAACGGAAAATAACTAGCGTTTGACACCGGTATAGAGCTGGCCTCTATAGTATTTGTAGAGCAGAACTCTATACTGTTTAGAATAACCTTAAATTTTCATATTGATATTTCTAAGTTGATTTTGAACAGAATCAAAACAGACGCTGAAAAATACATTTCTGAAATTCAGCATGAAAATGGTTTCACTTTTTTGGTCTGTTAAATGAAAGGGAATAGAGATTGTTTCTTATTTGATTAATGAAGTAAACTGGCATTAAAATATACTTGGCCATTGATTTCTTGTTTTATTGCTGATCTAACTTTATGATAAAATCTATGTTATCTAAGTTATTTCTCATATAAAATATGATGTTTAGAAATGTGGAACCAGAAAAGCATATAAATAATCCTGACTTTTTGAAGAATGATTTACTTTTGCTATAGACATAGATTAATGTCCGTATGATATAACAATTTTTAGGTTTTGCAGAATATAAGATTTTACCCTCACTACATAAAATATCTTTAGTAGAATAGCCCATCTTTTAATCTGAACATAAGCATTCATCATTTTAGGAAAAGTTTCAAAATATTTATGATGAGTTAGTATTGACTTGCCGGCTTATCTTGAACTGCACTGGTCGCTCAATTAGAATATGTTGCCGTCAGAAGGCGAATGGTTAAAGGAGTTCACGATTATGTCAGGCACAGCCGTCTAACAATTAAGTATAGTGACTGCCTGAGTGGGCACTTACGTTTTTAATCTGACCACTTAAGTCTGGTGGTGTATGAGGCATTAAACCTCAATGTTGTACTCCTGGTCACGATGGTAATTTGCCAAAATATGCAGCGTCTGCAGACACTATTATCCATGAAAAACGAGTTAAGCTACAGACTTCTGATGTTCTCAAAAAATCACGCTAATCCCTACTTGAAATGTTCGCACAATATGGAAATTATGCACAATCTGCAAATTAAGCACAATCTACCAAGATCTATTCATAGTCACTTTTCCTTGTAAATTGTCACATATGACAAGGGTATTTTAGATTTTCGCATTTCCATAGAAGTGAATATAGCAAAGATGAAGATTAATTAACATGCATACATAAAAAAGTTTTGTTTTCCGACTTAGATACTCAGAGCAAAACTGAAGAATTGACTTATTATTTCAAAGTATTTTAAGTTATGCATGTCAGTTTTGAAAAAAAAAATATTTGTTTTTTTTTTAAGGTTTGAATTTATTTCAAAATTATTCTAACAAAAACGGATGATCATGTCAAACTTATAAACAGAATGTATGATTCTAATGTATACGATAGAATATTAATAAGAAATATTTTCACTTAAAATTATCTTCGCATGACTATCGTTAAATATGTTAAAAAAGATGCCTAAGCTATTTGAAAAATCAGGGATGACATTTGGTCTTTTTGCAATGCTCTAATCGCCTTCAATTTAATATAACTTTTGAAACAGTCATCACACCAATTCCGAAATACATGTTCATAGATGAAACAGAATTTTTCTGTATCTTTTCTGGTAAATTAAATTAGTCATCTTTCTCTTCGTATATGTGAGATCAAGTTATGAATGTAAATGCTGTAAGAATAAATAAATCGAAAACAAAGTGAAATGAATTGCTGTTATAAGCAAGGTTGACCATCCTTTCAATTAGTATAACAAATATTCCTTTCTCGTTTATTGACTGCAACGCTTTTATCTCATTGAAATGTCTGTTGCAGTATGAGTGATTTAAAACCTACTTAAGTAGACTCCCTTCCGGCCAGCTCTTTTCTGGTTTATTTTTTTTTATGTTTATTTTCCCCTTTTGCGTAAAAAGGAAGAACGGTTTTAGGCACATATTTAATGGATTTAAAAATGTCTCAATTCCCACATGCAGATTAAAGATACTTAAAAAGGCTGCAAAAAGAGATTACTGTTCTTTATAGGAAGGGAAAGGATTTTAAATGGACCAAGAACCATTTCCATAGAACATTGTTACTCTTTTTCGTTTACACAGGTAAACCAACATATTTATATACAATACTATTGTTGTGTAGGGATACCGCCTTTCCTTGTTGATCTTGTTTAGTACCATATCTTACTTTGAGTTGTTCTTGATTTTTTAGTAGAAAACCCCGATATACGACGTTTTGTGATGATTAAATGATATAGTCTTCAAGCATAATTGGCTAATTTTATTTGATTAAATGTTTTCAAATATAGCCACTTTGCTGTGGGATTTTAAGTATTAAGGTTTTATATATTCAAAAAACTTATCTGTTACTTAGCGGGCCTTCAAAATTGACAGATATTGTTAAACAATTCAGTGTTAGAAAATGTTCAGATTTATTAAATGCTACGTAAATCATACACTTTGTTCTTCTATTGTGATACATTATTTAGTCTGCGATTATTTATCTCGTCGTCAAAATAATAACCGAAAAGGACGCAAAATGTCTGCTTTATTTGCTAAAATTTTTATATGGAATTATGCCAGGATTAGTTTGTCAAGTATCACGCCTTAGGTATTTTGATATCGACTGCAAGGCCCAAAAAATTATTGCTATAATGTTTGAGGAGAAGTTATTGGCGGGATCTAAAATTTATAGGGCTATCTTTACAAAAATGTTATATCAAATTTGAGAAAAATTTTGTTTTTATTTGTTGTTTGTTTTTCTGGATTAAAGCTCAATATATTTAACAGGTTATGTTGAGTTAAGAAAGGCTGTTATTTCTTGGTGGACTTTTTTCAAACTTCTTTTATTCAGTTTTTCCGCAATTATTGATAAAATTAGAGAACAGCAAAAATTTTCTGAATGTTACAGGTCATCTTCCTTTTCTTTCCAAAAGCAAAAAACAATGGCTTTTACTATAAGCAAAATCGTACGACCTCGCGCTTTCTGTTAGTAAAATTCGGTTTGATTATGCCAATTGTCCAACTAGAGATTAAAATTCTGATTGTTTGTTGGAAAGAAACCCGATTAAATTTTACAATGCTTTTAATACAGAATGTAAACCGTCTTTTGCTTGGCTGATGGCAGAAAACTGCCAAGGTGTGATTTAATTTTGAAACTACTTTTCGGAACATGTTAAAAACTGTGTTAGTAGAAATTATAATAAAAATATACTGGTGAAAACTGTTTCAGTCCGGATCAGTAATATGCCAATCAGAACCTATGTGAATGTCCTTATCTGTCATAATTGTTTTTCATTTTTTTCCCTCTGTAATACTCTTTTTTTTATTCATTTATTTTATTCTGGCATCTTTTCTTGAAGAGAGGGAAGACGAAAACTGATTGCCATTCATTTGAAACTTTAGGTTTCCATGTTTTTTTTGTGTCACTGTAAATGTATGTTATTTTGAAAAGTTATCTCATGTTTTAAACCAAATCATTGTAATAATTTCATTTTTGCTGTAATTCGATCGGTGACATTTTCCTGATTTTGATTTTTCAATATCTACGTTATCGTGAAATTCGTTGGAACGTAGGTCGTTAATCACACAGCTGTCCTTTGGTAATTTGATTGATAAACATTGGTTATATTACTAGTATTAGTCAAAATTTTCAATCTTCTTTATCTTCTTTTTTCAATCTTTATTTATGACACAATACAACAAAATCATACAACTAAGCGCTCTTACTCGACTCGTAATTAATTGTACTAATTGCATTACAGTGAATATGAACATTTTCATTTAAGCACTCAACATGCTCGTATCTGTATTGCTTTCATGTATAACTTTATCTGACTCAACAAGAATCGTCTCACGTTCATGATGATATAGGAGAAACATTGGGTATACATAGTGTAATTTGTCTTTCATTTAGTTTGTTGCAGACATGACGGTGTGAAAAGGCACTACAATGAATAAACAAAAAGATCATTAGCGTAACAACTCTGTGAATAATAGATTTGTCTTACTGAAAACTTTTCTTTTTTTCCTGCTGAATACATTTCATATATCTTAATTTTCTATTTATATATTTATAAACTTTCAAACTTAATCCTTTGGGTGAACGATACAAATTAGGTATCACTTAAGAGCCATCGATTAGAACAACAAGTTTGACTAAGCGTATAAAATATATTAAAAGAATCGTGCAATCCTCGGAACATATATCGCTATCTAAAGAATATTTCCTGTTAGATATCTTCCTGTCTGTAATACAGACTCATATAGAGAATCAGGTGAATATTTGTCACCGATGGAATTAGGTCTCGAGTTATCCTGTATCGATGCTTTCTGTCCAATAATAAGAAACAAAGATAAGCTTCTTCAAGTGACTTTCTTATGTTTATTTTTATAAAAATCTGAAGAGGGGTTTCTTCTTCAATATTTTAAGGTTTTTTTTTCAAACCAAAAAGCTAATTCTTTACATGCCGGTTGTAACAATACCAATATAGATCCAAAACAGTCTGCACTTCTGTTATCATTATTAAATGACTTGTTGATAATTTCAATATCTTTATATTGAAATCTTATAAAATAACAACGAATTGTTCAAACGCAAAGAGACTTTTCTAGAGACATGGCTAAGACATACTTAAAGAGTGTGATTCCAAAATGATTGAGAAAAATAAATTCAATATATAAGAAATACTGGTGCCAGCATATGATTTTACTAAAGGATAGTAAAGTATGTCATTCAGTGACATTAAAAAAAAAGTCAGTGCAAGAAACATTAAAGCAATTAGTAAAGCTTTTCAAAACAAACATGATATTGTGTTACACTGTCACAAGCTCTCTGAACATAAACTGTTTCATAAATAAAATGCACGAAGTCACGGAAGTATATTACAAATGACGAGCTTATTCGCATAAAAGGTGGAGAGTCATTTTAAATGAATGGAAACGTTTATAATTGCTCGTGTTACAAAAAAACGATAATCATATAAATGACCTTCACAAAATGAACATGTTTTACAAAGGTCTGTTTATTTGAAATAAAAAACCAGAAAAACAATGAAACTACTTCCTAACACAAAAAAGACATTATTTTGATTGCGAGTCTAAAGATCCCCCCATTTAATATTGGCTTTTTTTGAAACAAAAAACAAACTCAATGAAAAACAGAAAAAATTTCTCCTATACATAAGGGGGTTATTTAATTGCTTCAGTCCTGAACATGATCGGGCTTTTTTAATGAAATTTGAATATAAAAGTAGAGCCCATCTTTTTTGGAAGACCAAAAAGTATTCCTTTTTAAGACATACATTCTACAAAAAAAATTTGGAAAGCTTAAATTTCCCTTGGAGTTTTCCCTTTGCTATTACTAAAAGGAAAAAATTTTTTTATTTAAAAATAATATTTCAAATGGGTAACTTAATTTTTGTAAAGCCTCTAAAAATCTAAATGATTTCAACGTGACAGTTGATCTTACTTCTGATATTATACAAATTTAATTCCTGAAATATGCACTGAAGTATTTATCATTATTTAGAAAGTGAATTCTTTATCTTATTCCCTAATCTATTTTTATAATAGTGTCTTGAAGAAAGGTCAATTATTTTACCTCCGTCTTTGTCCATCTTCGTTTGCTGACATAATCAGCAAAACTTACCTGTGAACAGGTAAGATAATTTTGACTCATTGGAATATATCCCTGAACCTTAAATGACCTTGACCTTTTAGATATAGAATCCTATCATTTAGGAAATGTGACTATATAATGAACGAGACCATAACTTGAAAATTTCAGATTTTGAAAGGGACTTATTCCAACAAATACCATTTTTCTTTCATTTTATTTGTTCAGTTAAAATATAAATAATTTGCTCACTAATTAATTATAATTCCTGCAGCTGGTACATTCAGTGTTTTCTAATTAGCTTTTTCTCCTATAAATCCTAAAAAATATTTTGTGGTTTAAATGAATGAAATATGATACAAGTTATATTCTAGGAGACTTTTTCCTGTTGTTACTGATTTCTATCATAGACAAAGATTTATTCTAGGGCATGAACCATGCTTTAGCATGCTTTAGCATAAGGTGATCGTTTAAAGCTAATTCCATTGCTGAGGAGTGTAGATAATGTTGCATATTGATAACCATTTTGCCTTTGCCTGTATTACCCCGTTTCAGTCTTATAATGGACGTATCAAGACTTAGTATATAGAGTATCCAAAGTTCCATCGTATTATACAAGATGGTAACTTAAAGGTCAAAAACTATTTTTTACACTGATAGTCACTGTCCTTATTGAAACAAAGAATACGCAATGATAGAGAGAGTGGATAGTAGCTAACATTAACTACTGTAGTTAACTAGAAAAAAAATCAATATCAAAGTTTGTAGCATGTTAAATTGTGGCGTGATGGGTGGGTGGGTGACCAACCATTAATTAAAAGGAAAGTCAAATATAATAAGAAATGATATATGCTTATTTTGATGATTTTTTATCACAAAGAACACAACTTTCTCATTAGCATAATTCATTTTAGTAAGAAAAACAGGACAGCGCCAGCCTATTCTAAGCAAGATTATTATTGTGTTTTTTTTTAAATCGCCCAATTTCAGAGACTATATCTTGCCTGAAGCTGGCAACAAATTTACAGAAGTGTTCATGGTCTTCAATACCGTCTTATGATCGAATTAAAATAGCATATTATTGATATTTCTTTGAAATAAGAATGTACATCTACCTGAAATAATTGCCAGGTAAATCTCTCTTTGCTTTTGGTAGTTTTAAAACAGTTTAATGTGTTGACATGAAGCATATCCAAAATTAATAACACCACTTTATTAAGAAGTACGCCAGAGATCTTTAACAGTACGCCGTTTAACCATTTCATTGAGACACTGTCATCAAACTATCCCTTTAATTTAATGCCTTACACACTTTTTAGCTCGACTATTCGATAAGAATAAGTAGAGCTATTGCAGTCACCCGAGCGTCGGCGTCGGCGTAACCACTTATGTTAAAGTTTTTGTAATAGTTCAAATATTTTCAAAGTCCATAGACATATGGCTTTGAAACTTTGCACACTTGTTCACCATCATGACCCCAACCTGTAGACAAGAGGAGGTAACTGTATCAAGCATTTTGACAGAATTATGCCCCTTTTTCGACTTAGAATTTACGTTAAAGTTTTTGTAATAGTTCAAATATTTTCAAAGTCCATTGACATATGGCTTTGAAACTTTGCACACTTGTTCAACATCATGACCCCAACTTGTAAACAGAGGAGGTAACTCTATCAAGCATTTTGACAGAATTATGCCCCTTTTCCGACTTAGAATTTACGTTAAAGTTTTTGTAATAGTTCAAATATTTTCAAAGTCCATTGACATATGGCTTTGAAACTTTGCACACTTGTTCACCATCATGACCCCAACCTGTAAACAGGAGGAGGTAACTGTATCAAGCATTTTTTTTTACTATCAAGCACTAAGAATAGTCGAGCGTTGCTGTCCTACCGACAGCTCTTGTGAGTCTTCCTTTTGAGCACAAATTCAGTCAATTTATTTTTAATAACTTTTGGCAATTTTGTGCTATAATATTATGAGAACATTGCCTGAAAGTTATTGCATGTCGAATGAAGCTTACATCACATCTTTAAATATGTACATGTATATAATCTAAGGTGAAATACTACATTCCTCACAAAACTTTCCTTTTTTGGATTGCCTGTTTATTGTTTTCAATTCAACACCAATGTTGTTGAATTTATAGATCAATATTACACTTTAATACTGGTTCAAATTATTGCCTTTCCAAAAAGAATTATGTATAAAATGAATTTTTGTAGAAAAACATTTCATAGATTTTATTATGCAAATTTAGACTCAAAAGAAAAGTTTTTTTATCGCCTTCCAGTAGACAATTGTCATGGGAATATGTGGACAAGTTTAGGCATTTTTAATGATTTCAATTATCGACATCTACTCAAAAGTTAGAACTAGAATATTTTATTAGTTAGATCTCAAATTAGAACAGTTCCATTATATTATTGTAGCAAGGCTGCGTTCCGTTATGAATCATGTACTTATTTCTCAACTTAAGTAATTTTTCTACCTTTGAGCTATTGTAGTATCGGAATCTATGGATATTGGTATACATGCACACTTACAACAATGCAATAGCATGGATTTTACCAGAATTTATTTGCTAAACATTTCTGTTTTCATTACAGTATTTTGTCATTACATGAACTATTGATATGGTATGAAGAACAAACACTGGTTGCAAGACTATCATAATTCAGATAAGATCAAATAAGATTGAAACTTTAGAGAAAACTTAAGTAAACAGCCTTATTTATCCTAAATCTTCAACCACATGGTCTAAAATCTGCAAGTTTTGCATCAGAGCAGAGAAGGGAGATAATGCAAGTTCAAGGTCATTAATATTTTGAATACATGTGTGTTTTGCAAATAGGATTTGGTGCAAGACTATTTGTCTCAATTTACAACTAATTAGGTGATTACTGTCTAAAAAAGAAAAAAAGGAAATAATTTGACAAATAACAGATATAAAAAGGGTTTTTTTGTTAGCAGAATACATGTTTGTTTTACTTTAAGTTTTTTATTTTATAAATAAAATGAAAAAAAAAATCTGTTCCTTTCTGTATTACGAGTTAAAACAGTAACAAGAAGGTATTTTCTTTATCTCTGTGCTTCACACTTAAACAAGTTTGATTACGCTTGAAACTTTATTGTACTCTGTTGGTTTGGTAATACAAATATACTGATGTGATGATATAAATGGTGTAATTTGGTTTTCAAGCATGTATTATAGACGCAGTTTCAAACCACGGGCGATTTCATAAATCTCTTTGTTGTTAAGCGAATGGCTTATTTCCAATAATATGCTTGACATTTATCGATTTCACCCAGATGGAGCATTTCCTTTGCACTTTGAAAAATGCCGTAGAAAATGTGCATGTATTGATATAGCCTAATTCTGTCAAAAATGGTTGTTTTTACTACAAAATTACAAAGTTATTTATTGGAACAATCCCTGGTGATTCATCAAAAGTGTCAAATTTCAGGATAATTGTTTGTATCAATTAAGCAAAGATAAAGATGTTTTAAATGCGCAAGCATTGCTTTAGTACTTTTGTTTTGTGTTTGATTGTTTACAAATGTTGAAAATAACATATATGGGTGAATTTGCCATGTCGTAAAAATAATGGAATTGGATTTATACAAACAATTTTTAAAACAATCATTTTTGCATAATAACTAATGAGGTTTTGTTATGTAGTAACTATCCCTTATAGAGTCAGATTTTCATAGAACAATTATTTTGTGAAATACAATTTATTCCTCTGTAAAAATCGACTAATTTTTATGGCATTTCTGGTCTGTCAGTTTTTTTAAATTATGAATTTCTCAAAGACATGCGACATGTATCATTGTTTGCAAAGATTTCCGCTGCATAATATTTTTTATAAAATGTCGTATAATTTGACAGGTTGAGCATTTCCGAATTTGACTTTCCCAAACGCACTTAGTAATTTTCTTTTATTTTACCGCTCTTATAGCTTTACACTATGATACGATCTGACCCTGAGACAATGTTGGTTATGATAATGATACAATTTGGTTTTGGATTTAAGAAACAATTAACTAGGCAAATTTATTAACATTCTTATTGATAAGGTAATCACTAGTCTTTTAGTGTACGATAACATGAATCAAGTCCTGTGATTTTTGACAAATGCAGTAGAAAATCTTAATGCAATGATAATCCTTAATGATATTGCTTGAATTTTGTCAAGATATTTTAATTTACTACAAAATAACAAAATTGCTATGATGATGTATCAGTTAGGTCAAATTTCACACATGTTACTTGTATTATTTTAGAATTCTTGTGACTAAAAATATACGTATAATTAAAACACAATTATTATCGAATCGCTACCTCCTTTTGTTTACACATTTTCGTCCTCTTTTGAAATTGGGTACTTAAATTTATTGCTGATTAAGCATTTCCAAATTGATTTTAATTTCCATATTTTAAAGATTATTTCAATTTTATTATGAATACAACTATTTATTTGTCAGAAAAAGTTAAAATTGATGTTTTTACGTAAATAGAATCTGATTTGCATAGAAACGATTAATTTTATGGCACTGTAATGTATACCCATTATATTATTCGACGTATTTAGAGGACATTTCAAACAAAGGATGTGTTGATTTATTAACCCTTGACCTGTTTCAATTCTGATGTGTGAATCCTTCAATGTAATAATCAAATACTAGTATTGACCCTGAACATGTTAACTGAAAGTGATAAACTTTGTAACCACCAATGTAGAGGCCCGTCTGTGTAGTCTAATGAGACTGATATCAAAGTCCCTTAAACTTTGAATGGAGTGTTTCAGATTTAATCACAAGCTGCTTAAATTCACAGATGTATCAGGTTAAGAATGAAATATACAGTCCATATTAAATTTTAAGAAAAGCAATTTTCAACATTGATTCGTATTTTCAAATCTCATTTCATTTTTAAACTGTTTAATGTACAAAACTAATCAAACTTAATTTTTAATGCCGAAATTATATTTATTTAATCCGATGAATGTTTGATATAAAAATTTACGAGAAAACGTTTAATAAATAAATGCTTACATAATTAAAGCATGAGGTTTTGATTATATTTGAAAAAAGAAGTGTAATATCACTGTGTTCCTACTAAATTAATTACATTTTCAAAACAGCCATAGACGAAGTTATTAAGTACTTACGCTACGTATTAGCGAATGCCAAAACCAGCAGTACTTATATTTCTTTGGATTCAACTAAGGTCAAATGAGCGATAAAGAATTACAAAAAATAACAAACTTCATCCTTTAGATTCAACTTAGGCCAGTTTCTCCTCGACCACATGCTTCAAATATACTGGGGGAATTATCAGGGGGAAAAGAAAACAAATGACTCTAAATTAACATTTTTCATTACGGTTACAGTGCGCTTTTGAGTAAACAAAGTATTTATGTGCCAATAAAAATATTCGCTTTTAGATATTTGACTTTTAAGGTGCCGTTAGTAGGTGTGTTTCTCAATTAATTTTCCAAAACTGAATATTCAAATCATCATTACATATAATTTTATATTTTCGTGTATATGCACGTGAATTAAACTATCTATACTAAGTATTGTTATGACGATAATACCAAAAGTAAGGCCATCACTTACGGTTATTCGCAGCAACAGTACAGTTTGCTTCAGCTCATATAGTTCTTAGAAAACTAAAATATCAGCATCGATTCCAAACTTAATATTAAAGGGTTAGTGTAATCTATTATTCTATTATATCACACGATTGGTATTGATATGAATATATCTTGCTGAAGACAATCAACTTAGACGTTTTTAATGATCCTGTATGTTTTGTGATTGATATTGTTACTGTGTGTATACCACACATGCAAAAAAATATATATGTATATAATTATGCAAATAAAACAATTTTCAAACACCGAAGAATATTAAAAATGTGTACTGCAAATATTTGTGCACATTATGTTTAGTCAATAAATAATATGCATTCATTTCTTATTGGAAAATTTGACTTAGAATTTATAGAAAATAAATTTCTAATTACCTCCCTTTATTTACATGAAATGTTAAATTCGGTAATATCTTTATAAATAATGCTTATTGGAACTTACAATATTGACAAATCTCAATTTGAGCATCATATTTATTTATACATGAAAAAAATGTGTTATAGGATCTTTAAGAAGATACGTTTTAGAAACGCGTGTCATAAAAAGACGTGTATACATGTGCCAAAGGATTGTTCGTATGTTTGTTCTTTTACCTGTTATATAAATATTGCGCAGTATAAGCATAAAGTTATCTTAGATACGTACTTATATTTCATTGAGAAAAACGACATACTTAATGCTTTATATTTTTGTTATATCATTTATGCTAAGCAAGGTATTGATTTAAATGTCACGATACTTAAAAAAGGAAATACTGATTTAAGTACAGTTACAAAACTAGTTCTCTTGCATGATTGTCGAAATATTTAGTAACGAGAATGTTTATAGGACATTCTGTTTTATAAAAAAGACCTTTTGGTATTATGAAGAGATATACATAAATATCAATATTTGGATATCTCCCTCTTGTTTGTCGACATTAAAATACTTTGCGATATTAGTGCAAGTCTTGGATAGTTTAGATACATATATGTATATCGGAATTAAGACTGAACTTTGGGAATTAAATATACAATCTTAACTCCAGTCAAAAGTTGAGCAGTCAATTATGGTAATGTCTCTGACCGTGTTGGTTTAGATACTGACTTGGAATATTTGACAACACTTTATACACAACATTGTCTATTGAATTGTGAGTACTTAATTACTGTCGGAAAAAATTACGTTTAAATGCATGCCACGCCATAATTCTAGACAATTTACGGTTGGCTTTAAAAAGTGCTTCTTTATATTTTGCCAAACGGAATGATCTTTTTTTCACACTTCGTATGTGTGTTAGGGTTTAACGTTTATCCATAAATGATTATTTTCATAATTTCAATGACCTTTAAATATATACTTCTATTTCTGACAAATGATTTGCAATAAATAATAAATATCAACTTAAATTGGATCAACTTTTATTGGACGTTTGCGTCTATCAATATAGAGAATAAATATCATATTATGCTAATGATATTTAATTCATGAAAGTAAGAATCGTCAGAAACAGAAAATGGTTCTTGATTATAAAGAATATAGGACATATATTTTAATCAATGCCTTTCTGTATTATTGATTAAAAACATTATATATAATGAACAAAAGTAACACTGTTTTTCTTATTAATTATTAGAAATAATTAGTAATGATAGGCGTATATACTACATTTTTCTCTGAGTGGTCTACATCCAATCGTAATGTTACATCCTGTCGAAATTCTTTACTGTGTATGTAATATATCAAAAGCGTTCTAAAGCTTTCAGAAACTTCACTGCAATTTTATATTAGACTTTTCTCCTTGTTTTATTAAACTGTAGGTATAGATAAAGTAAAGGATTAAAGTGATGAAAAGTACAAATAAAATGCACATCCGCACTTGTCCACGAAGAAAAAAATGTGTTCTTATCTTTTAATAAATGAAAATATCTTAAATTATTTAGTCTTAATAAGAAAGCGCTACATTTTAAGTTGTTTTTTTTGTTTGTTAAATATTTAATGAATTAAACACATACAGTTAATTTTATGGATATCAGAGAAGCATTTGTTTATCCTCCAAGTAATGTTTCACCTGTTTATCTTACATTACATTTCACATGAAATGTTAAGCATTGTACGAATGCCCAGAGAAACTTGAAAAGGTGATAATGAGACGTGATTGGTTTAATTAAATACAAATAAATGAATACAGTAGTTTTAGTGAATTTAATCTTGTGAGGTAAAGGCATTAATTGCATTTAATTTGAAGTAATTAAGAGCATATTAATTGGTTTCTTTATACGTCCACAGATGAAATCGCAAAAGTTTGTTTATGCTTTTACCACCACCAGTTAATCTGGAAAGTCGCCATGCGATCGTGACATTGTAGATGCGATGTACAGACTCAATCAAACCGAGTTTGCAATTTTCATGTAATTTTTTTGTGATTAATGCTTCCGAGGGATCACTTTGTTTCCAGATTTACAAATCCAACGTACAAAAACACCAAACAAACCAAAATTTGAACATATCTATAAACAGATTAGCAGTTTTTTGTCTTAATAAATTTACGTGTCATTATAAACATGTAGATTTTGTGACATATAGAAATCTGGTTTTGTGAAACAATGTTGCCAAGCATTTGTTGTAAGTATGATATGAAACACGTATAAACACAACTGTTTGTGCGCTAAAGTCTCTTTATGGAACACTTTACTTGATTCAAAATGTAAAGCCATAGAGCTGTCAAAAAGCTATTTGGAATGCCATCAATTCGTTTTACATTAATGCAGACAAGGACCGTCAAATTACTTAAATTAAGTATGTAGTTCATCAAGTGATTTAGGCATTTAGAAATGACAGCCTGTTATATACAACACATTACATGTTAGCAGGAATTACAGAAATGCATTATAAACATGAACAACAGGGAATAAGGTTTTTTTCTGCGCCTTAGTAGAACGTACATAACATTGGTTTTTAGCTCGACTTTTCTATGAAAAGGGGAGCTATCCTACTCGCCCCGGCGTCGGCGTCGGCGTTGGCGTCACACCTTGGTTAAGTTTTTCGTACCACCCCACTTTATTTCAGAAGTATTACAAGTATGGCTTTGAAACTTACCATACTTGTTCACCATCATAACCTCCATCTACAGACAAGAGTACATAACTCTGTCAAGGTTTTTGACAGAATTATGGCCCTTTTTTGACTTAGAAAGTGTATTGAGCTTGGTTAAGTTTTTTTGTACCACCTCACTTTATTTCAAAACCATTGGAGGTATTGCTTTGAAACTGACCATACTTGTTTACCATCACGACCTTCATCAACAGACAAGAGGACATAACTCTGTCAAGGTTTTTGACAGAATTATGCCCCTTTTTGACTTAGAAAATACATTGAATATGGGTAAATCCACTTATTGCCTTAACCCTTTGAGATATTGCTTTGAAACTTTTAATGCTATTTCACATCATTACCCCATCTGTACGCAAGAGAAGGTAACTCTGTCAAGGATTTGTTTTAAAAATTAAGGCCTTTTATCGACTTAGAATTAAATTTATTTAAGGCTCAACTCAGTTTTTTTTTCTTTCTTACCAGCCCTCTTTTTGACTTAAACATTTCAAACTTTGCTGCAGTGTTCAAGGGTATCACACAATTCAGTAAAATAATTCTTCACTAAATATCTTAATGCTCATGGCCATTGTTCACTTTAAAAATACAGAGATTCTTGTATTGCCTTTTACTGCAAAAACTTTTTTTATTGGCAAGCAATAAAAAAGTCGAGCGCGCTGTCTTGCGGACAGCTCTTGTTTTCTCTGAAATTATTTTCAATTTAAGATAGACCATATTTATTGAAAAGTTTAAAATTCGGGACATTTTTTCGTGAAATGTTTAGAATTCATGCTAAACTTCGAAGAATTTATGGTAATCAAAGATAATATTAAATTAAACATTTCTCAAACTATAATACAATAACTTTCAAGATAAATCATAGAAGAAAGTTAATCATCTAGTAATTTAGTATCAGCAATGAACATCCAAATAAGACAATCGTATAAACATTCAGGTAAATACGTGAATACGGGCATATGGATATAAAATTACTAATTATTTTCTGCTATTTTATAGTCATGTTACAGCTTGACTGTAGTTGAAACCCTGTGAAAACTATCTTGTAAATATTTTATTCTTACGAATATTCATCCGTCTGTCATATTTGATCAGAAAATTGTAGTAAATAATCTAAGTCGAATCCTCCAAATGCTAGATATAAGAGGCTGTTATATCTTGAGGCTTTCTGTGAATCTTCCAAAGTATTGTACTAACATCCTATTCCATCAAACACTCTCGATGCTACAAAATATGCATAATTCTTATAACAAAAACTAACTTGGTCTGACTGCCTTGTAATAAGTGAAGCAGTCAGCAAAATGTAATCTTGTCCGACGGCCTTGTAATAATGTCAGCTGCCAAAAATAACGTGCTGCGGATAATGTTTTACAAATTAAACATCAAACAAATGTAAAACGATCCTATTGCCTTAATAGAAAATTAAACAGCAAACGAAGGAAAGCCTCGTCTCCCTGCTAATGATATATTTTTTTATCTCTCTTCTACACAAAGATCGTCGATACTATATAATCAAGACAAACAAATTTTATTGAAAATAGTCAAATACAACTAATTCTGACATAGGTTTACTAAGAAAGTTCATTTTCTTGACGATCTTTACCTTAATGCAATTGAAATAGAATATATTTCCAAATCTCTTAAAATAGATAAAGCATGTTGGCAAGATCTAAGCGAAAATCACCCTTTCTCTCTAGAAAATAAGAGATATTGCTAGGCTGTTCCCCACCTACTCCGTTTCATTGACAGCATTTGTTTACCATGCTGATACGAGATTCAGTAAATTCAGCGATAATATTTATACATAGCATTATTGTCTCATCTTTAAATTAACTTACATTTATATCCTGTCATGATTGATTGTTTATATGTTCTTATATATGTCATTTTTCTTCATATAAAATATTGTCTGAAATTAGTCTGCCATTTTGTTAACTATAATTATATCGTGACGTCACTGTAAACCCAGTTTTTACGGGAAAACCCTACTTTCATTTTGACGTCATGTTCACAAAAGAAGCCTATAAATAGACCGAATTTTATTTAAAAGTATTCATAACGGAAAAGATAATTGAAAGAGATAATTAAAATAGATAACAGAAATGATAGAAGATATAAATTGACTTACACTATTAGAAAATGAAAGATAAAGATATAAAGGTATTCTAAGAAATATTTGTTCTATTTATTACATGTATTTGCTTTTATTACATGCTTTTCGGTGGTTTATAGAAATATATCAGTGATATAAAACTGGTAATTTCACTGTTTGAAACAGTGAAATTACCACTTTGATAATTTCACTGTTTTTAATTTAAGCCCCTTACGTTGTTTCAGTGAAATACCAGCGTGCACAGAACTGATGACGTGACGTCGTAAATGACGTCACGTTGTATTATTATTTGGCGCGCTTTTCATTCAGTATTAGGTTTAATGTCTTTTTAAAACGTTTTTTTGCATATAATAAAAAGAAAATTTATTTAGTTTAGTGTAAGATCGAAATATATTTCACCTTCTGAACACCAAAAGTTCATATTTCACTCGGGGCTGCGCCACTCGTGAAATATACCTTTTGGTGCTCACTCGGTGAAATATATTCTGATCTTACACTGAACTAAACAAATATCCTCTATATCATAGCCTGTTGAATAAGTTTATTATTTGAGTGAAACAAAAATTAAAAGAAATGTTTAATTTTACAAATTTGTTGCGACTATTTTTATAATCCTGACTCGGAACCGGCCTGACAAAATCATCAAAAACTAACCAAATTATATTATATTATGATATATATTATATTATTAATTAAATGACCAAAATACTGTGCGAATGCGAAGAATCTAACCTTTTTCTTGATTGTGCCGGTGTAAAGATTGCAATGGTAAACGCGAGATTTGTTTGCTGCTTGATCAGTTGTGCATTCTAGTATAAAATCGTGCGATATTCGGGAAAATATGGCCATAGTATAATCAGTAGTGAAAGAAGTAGAAACGTTAATTACCTTTTTCAAGTGCCATTTAGAACTTGACTGAAACAATAATAGATTCTAACAGTCATATCGTTTCAATGCGAGATGTTTAAATTTTGTCTTTGGTATAAATTCTCTTGTCTGTCACTGCATAGTTTTTATTAGTCCCCTACCAATTTACCGGAGGGGACTTTAGGTTTACCCTCCGTCCGTCTGTCCGTCCGTCTGTCCGTCCGTCCGTCTGTCAGTCCGTCAGTCCGTCCGTCCACAAAACTGGATCCCGCGATAACTTGAAAAGTACTGGAAATATTTTAATGAAACTTGATATATGGATAGATGGCAGTATGGAGATTATGCACGTCTTTTTCTTTTCTTCCTATGTTGAAAATTCTGGTTGCTATGGCAACAAATAGGCTGAAAATATTGCAAATTTTACACATAAACTGGATCCAGTTATAACGCAAAAAGTACTGGAAATATTTTTATGAAACTTGATATATGGATAGATGGCAGTATGGAGATTATGCACGTCTTTTTCTTTTCTTCCTATGTTGAAAATTCTGGTTGCTATTGCAACAAATAGACTGAAAATATGGCAATTTTTACACATAAACTGGATCCAGTGTTAACGCAAAAAGTAATAGAAATATTTTTATGAAACTTGTAATATGTGTAGATGGCAGTCTTGAGATTATACACGTCTTTTTCTTTTCTTCCTATGTTGAAAATTCTGGTTGCTATGGCAACACATAGACTGAAAATATGGCAAATTTTACACATAAACTGAATCCAGTGATAACTCAAAAAGTACTGGAAATATTTTTATGAAACTTGACATATGGGTAGATAGTCTTGAGATTATGCATGTCTTATCTGCTCTTCCTATTTTGAAAAAATATTGATTGCCTTGGCAACAAATAGGCTTAAAACATGGCAAATATAACAATATTTGTGATTAGTCAAAAAGAGCTGAAACTTTTTATGAAATTGCATCTTTAATTCCAGAGTTATCTCCTCTTTAAGAATTTTGCTTTTTAAAATGTTATGTTTTGATAACAGGGATGTTTCAAATATTAATTTTAGAGTGTCATTCAGTCCGTCTGTCTGTCTGTTCATAAAAACTTTTTCCTGTGATCACTTTTAAAGAACATTTCCAACAAATTTACTTAAAATAGAGAAAAATTTACACATTAGTGAATGGCCAATGGCCCTTCAGAATGCTGATGGGGTTCTATCCGGTAGGGGACTTATGGATTGCTTGCAATACTATGATAATTGCTTGTTTTTCATGTTTTACTGCAAAAAGCTTAATTAACTAACTTTGTCAATGTCTAAAAAAGCGTTGCATTTAATGGAAAAAAAACAACAATTTTATTACCTTATTGTTTGCATTTCCAACCGAACATACCGTTTTACCGTACCTTTTATTATTGTATTAGCTTCTTGCATAAAGCTCTTACATTTGGTGTGTAGAATTTTCTTACAATACTGAACAAAGTTTGTTCACGTTTCTAGTAGACCACCTCTAGCTGTGTTCAAATTAAAACTAGGGTAAAAATTGGTCCCACCTAGCATGGCTACGTAACATATTTTTATATGATTTACAACTATGAAATAAAGTTCGTGTGTTAACTTTCACATCCATCAAGTTTTTAATCATAGTATCAGCTGACCTAGATCTTTACCAAGTAATTAACTTTTTTATTTGGACCTAGTGCAATGAAATGTTCACAGTGTAAGATTCAGAATCAAACTTTGATATCAGTTGACTTAGATTTTAGATGTGACCTACGCAAAAGTTTCCTTTAGCCACAACCATAAAATAGCAAATAGTGACTTAAATAGCAACCAATAACTTCACTTAATACCAACTGAAGAAACTCTTGACTTTTCTGAGCTACCCTGGATCTTTGTAGCATCAATTGACTTTCCTTTTCAATCAGTGACTTCCATTGTTTTTCCATAACCAGTTACTTCCATGCAACCATTGACTTTCTTGAACAAGAGTCATAAAACTTTTTAAGAATGTTTCCGTCACTTGAATTTACGCATCTTAGTGAGGTGTCGCTTACATATCCGAGGTTAGCAAAGGCATATCCCCTGATTATTAAAATTATCATATTTAGACTTTTGTCACAGAATCACATGTTACCCCGAACAAAATGTTTCTGCTATGATCATACACTCCAGTATTAGTGCATGACTTTTGTGATAATACATCGGAATGTTTGGGTATCCATGTCCTGTGAACTTATTTTTTGTTTTTCGTTTTTTTTTGTTGTTTTTAAAAAAAAAATAAAAACGTCATTTAAGATTTACTTTAATTTATCAAATTCCACACTAGTGATTTAAAAGATATTAGAACACTATGTCGGAAATGAGACCCATTTATCTGAATGTGCATGCCATTGCTTTTCTATAATTATTTTGTATCTTAAAATAGTTTTGAACTTCTTAAAATGGTCTTTTTTAATTTTTGCAAGAATATAAATGAAATAAAAACATTTCTAGATGTTTTACTTCGTAAACAGTTAAATGTTGATAGCAGTTATGTAAAATATTTATATTATTTTAACAGTTGCATGTGGAACGTAAGTGAAACATAATTACCATAACATGGGGGATGATTTAGATAAATGAGAATTTTGTTTTGAACTAACATCCCCTACTTGCCTATTCTCAAACATAACTAGTTAACAATTGCAAGGAGGTCTGTGTAATCAATACTGGATTACAGTTTATTTAACATGTATTTTGTCATTAATACAATAGTTTTTGTTCATTATGTGACTTAAACTTAACACTAAAATAAATCTCAGTTAAGCTAGCTTTGTACATTAGGTTTTATCTAAAATTTTACAGACTCATTTACGTTGACCTGCCTGTGAAATAAAATGTACTTTGCTTCAGTGTTTTGCTATGAAGTTTATACCAAAACTACAGCAGTTTTAGACAGGCAAGACTTGTCTTAATTAGCTTTCACTTACAGTTCTTCTACAACAACACAAGCTTGGTGGCCCTTGGGAAACTAAATGAGCAGCATTGTTACCAAACCTTTGTAAAAAGGACGATGTTTGTAAAACACACACTCAATTGACCTATAATATCGCACGGTTGGTATGAATCTGAATGTCTTTATTTCGTTGAACACTTTCTACTTATGCCTTTTTAAAACTTATCATACGTTTTGGAAATCAGCTTTGGAAATCAGTTTCAGAAATTGACATATATACACATGGCAATGGATTTTTGATTTTCATTCCTTTGACTATCAAATTTATGATGCACTGAAGTGACTTCCTAGTTAAGAAGTTAAGTTTAAACATAAAGATTAAAGAAACTTATATTGCTGTGAGCTTAATAAAAATGCTTAAATGTTTTCTGATATCGATTTATTCATTTACCTTAAGCAATGGTTCAATTAAAATGGCACAATATTTTTTTAAAAGAAAATATTGTATAAAAAGTACAGTGACAACGCCGAAACTACTTCATACTTGTCATTTTTTATTTTGTTAAGTATGGAGTATTTTATCTAGGATACACTGTTTTATAGATCAGTACAACAAAGAGGCCTTTGTGTATTGTAAAGCGATATATACATAAATAATATTGAGATCATATTGGGTATCTCCCTCTTATATGTCGACATGACTCTTGGATTTCAATTAAAAGTTATGTTACTTAGTCCAGACGTCCGTTCCAAAATAAGGTCTTGGCTTTGGGAATTCAATATGCAGTAATAACTCAAGTCAAAAGTTGAAGAATCAATTATGACAATGTATCTGAATGTGTCAGTTTGGAAGAAACTGACTTGAGATATCTGACAAAACTTTATATACAGCATGGTCTCTTGTGGATTGTTAATAGATAATTACTGTCTAAAAGAAGCATCTATTTACGAATCAATTTAGAAATACTTCGTCAAATGAAGCAATATGATGTTTTATTTTCACACTTCATAAGGGTGTAAGATATTTTTCATCCTTTAAGACATATTCTCATAACTTGTATTTATTTTTTACCACCAAATGGATAAGGGGTTTGCGGTCATTAGATTTGAAGCCACCGTTTATCCCTATGTGATCGTAAGAATATACTAAATGGGTTGGAATTACTGCAGTCTTTCCGGCAGGCAAGGTTATTTTGAACCCTGGTGTATCTTTAAGTTTTAACACCCGAGGTTAGCCAAATTCACCTTTCCCGTTTCGGCGGCATAACGAAACTAATAAATTTTGGAATTTAAAGCTTTATACAATGTACTTCTTTATGTGTTGAATCAGATGCAGTAAGTCTCATACAAATGTGTAAAACTTTATCCGACGAACATAAATCCTATTATGCAGTAATAATACCTGTAATTGTGATGATGAAACGGCCATTACGTACACGGTACTTGCTATTGAAATACATGACAAAGTTTAAAGGCCTTCTATATAACCAGTTATTGAGATAAACAAAACACCGAGTTAAATCGTATGTAATGCTTTAAATTTTAAATGATCTTTTTAAGACATTTTCTATTACATTATATTTATTGAATTCCAGGCAATGTCATACATAGTTTTTTTTTCTGAATTCTTAATTTCTCATTCAAATGATAGTATCTGGACAGATTGTGTTTGCTAACTCGCTAGATATTATGAGGCTTTACTAATTATAATTTCATGCTCAGACAGATAATCGTTAAAGCTGAACTTAATAATCTGACGCTGAATACATTTTATCGCAATAAATTTATTTAAACAGTGAAATATTTATGTCATATATTTAAAGTTTATGTTTTAACATAGAAAAAATTAAATTGTGATTTTCTTCATTTGAATTCAATATGGACATAACTGCAGTGGCATATGCCTTGGGACGTGCATCTAGAACGGAGATACGAATATTATGTTATTCCTTTTCTAATTCAAGACTTTTATTGACATATACATATACGTGAAAAATGCTGCAATAATTCAGTTTATGGTTGAATATGCCTTCAGTCTGTCTTGGCACAAGTTCCCTGTATTCCTTTTGAAAATGAAGTTTCTGATTCTTGCCAAGACACCGTTGCTTCTTGTTTAGAATCTGAAATGACTGGCGCCTGGGTATATGTTCTGCTGTTCTTTTTTCTGAATGGGCTACACATTGACCATCCGATCTCTTTTACGTCGTGTCGAAATTTTTCACAATAAATATAATATATCCAAAACTTGTGACTCAAAATAACATACGTAAACACTACCACAAACGTTTTTGTAATCATCGTTTGTTCATATTCCATTTCAAGTAACTGATAAATCAGCGCTTTTAGTATAAGATCAGAAACCAAGTAAAGGACAGTCACTATACATATGATAAAAGTAGCAACCTTAAGTTCTCGGAGGGCTTTCACGTCTAGGAAGTACTTTTCCAGAAAGCTGTTCTGTTCTTCAGATTCTCGTTTTGCAGCAAGGCTTGGTATAGAAATTGTTATGCAGACAACGTTGATGACGAGTGGGATGATATCCTCAATGCAGACATTAATGATAGGCCATATATAGTCCCGGAAACTGTTGGAAAGTTCGTTTATGTACGTGCAATAAAATGCTTTTATATTTGGCTCTTCTCCTGGTTTTATTAACCCGTAGGTCCAGAAGAAATGAAGGTTTAAACTGATAAGGAGCACAGAAATAAAAAGCACAATCGCACTAGCTCTTTCTCTTGTACACATAGTATATATCCATGCTGGTTTAGTAATAGCTATAGCAGTTTCTATTCCTATGGCAACTCTGATCCATTCCGATTGACTTAATATTAAGTTATACGTAAATGTATAGACTTTGCACACTGCGTTTGAAAGAAGTAGAATATTTTCACTCAAACTGTAACCGTCTTTGTGAAGTCGATACAACCAATCGTTTCCACATTCGACATAAAGTTGTATGAGGTCCATTGGGAATATAAGTGACATATACATACACGTAGACCAAACATTGTGACTATATCTTCGCATAATGACCGTGCCTAGGATATTTCCGATCGTACCGCTGAGTAGAAAGTATGGAAAGACTATCATGTAGAAGTACTTGATGAAGTTTTCAAGAGCTGTTGGCGGTGGAGGTGAATAGTTCAAGTAGTAGTCGGCATAGAGATCATCAAGGTCGGTGCCATTGTACCCTAAATATAGAAATAATACTTTCAAGTGTATTATATAATCTAAAAACATCTAATTATATAGTAATAGTAATAGTAATATTTTATGTCCCGGAAACTAAGGGGATATTAATTATCCGTGCTCGTCAGTCACGTTGACAAGCAGTGGAATGTGAGGACATTGGTGCCCTATGGACACATTCCTAGTTTATTATATAAACACATTATTTGCTTATCACTGGCCAAGTAACTTTCTTCTATTTATCTTTCATTACGTTTCGATTTCGCATCCGATAGTTGACAGTGTGCGAATGCCCAGTGCAACTTGTAAAGATGTCTGTAGGACGTAACACAGAGAAATAGATACAATAGCTTGAAGTCCGGACAATTTGATAAATGTATCCTTTTGAGATACTGGCAATGTTTGAAATTATTTCGAAGATAATAAGAAAGTATTAAAGAACAAGTTTTCTAAAATGTTTCTTTGACTTAAACGTATTTAGTTTCTAATTTCCTTTGCTTTCACATTAATAAAAATAAAATCACGCCTGTTCATATATGTTGCTAACTATGAAAATA
Organism: Ruditapes philippinarum; assembly: GCF_026571515.1. Taxonomy (NCBI): domain Eukaryota; kingdom Metazoa; phylum Mollusca; class Bivalvia; order Venerida; family Veneridae; genus Ruditapes; species Ruditapes philippinarum. Next base: position 204,087 of record NW_026852304.1, on the reverse strand, counting down.
TGCAAAAACAAGCCAATATTTTAAATATAACAAATGTTTCTGCATTTAATAGATTACTGACTGATATGAGATTATGTGAATAAAATAATACCAAAATGTGTGCTTTGAGTATGAAATGTAGATGAATAACTTTGTTCTTTTGTTCAATTGGTAGCTTTATGAAACACTTTATTTGATTCAAAACAGTAACACTGGAATGTAAAGCCATAGAGCTGTCAAAAAAACCATTTGGAATGCCATCAGTTCGTTTTACATTATTGCAGACAAGGGCCGTCAAATAACTTAAATTCAAGTGATCGAGGCACTTAGACAAGACAGTCTGTTACATACAACATCTTACAAATAAATGCACTTTTTAAAAGCCAATGAAAAGGATCTTTCTGCAAGTACACAAGCTGTAATTTTTGCGATGTTAAGACATGCATGAAGATAACTGAAGATTGATACGGAAGAAATCATTAGTCAGTAGCATCATATATAATTTTAAGCATATGAAATATCCAATGTTTTCTTTTATTTTTGTATTAACTTATAATTTAAAAGGAAATTCTCTTTTGTCTTAGACTTGTGAAATTAGTAGAAAACTGTCTCTTATGTCATGTGCACACACAAAAAGATATCCATCTGCCAATCATTGTAATCAGACACTTGTTGTATATTATTCTAACTTGCCAGATGTAAGAAGCTATTAAAGTTTGAAACTCCTTGCAAATGTGTAGAAGTATTCACTTTGAACTTATATCAGCAGGGAGCTATAAGCTCTTGATGTAATATTGATAAATCATTTCATGACTGTATTATGTCCATGTCTGGTGTATTGTGTGCTAATAATGGTATTGCTACTATTACATTTTTTTATGTATCTTAAGAATGTTTATGTGAAAATTCTCCCTTTTATTTACAAAATGATGGAACCATTATTGTCCTGCATATATTGACGATTATCTGTTTTATATAGCTTAATGTTTTTTATTTTATTATGGCAGAGGGATTTCCTTCCTGGCAGACTATAAAGATTAGGTTGATTTGATAGATGCTGTCATACTAAAAGTCTTTAATCAGAATTCACTAAATGTAGATGTTTCAAGTAAGTTCGGTGTCAGTATTATGGTACCAGAATACCGGTATATATCTTCACTGATCCATAATAATAAATAAAATTTCTACCGTTACTCTGCTGCATGTGTGTAGCAGAGTTACTCCGCTTTTAAGTAATTGCACTATCAGTATGAATGAAGAAGGTAGCCTCGACCGCCTTATAATAAATTTCAATCAGACAACAAGAAAAAAAGGTTCGGTTAACTTATAACAAATGTTGCAGTCAATAAAAATAACCTTATCCGACTGCCTATAATAATATATATCTAACAAGAACTGCCGCATAATAACTTTAATTTCTAGCATAAAAAGCCCTTTGCCGACTGCCATATAATAACTTAAATATGTAACCAAAATAATCTGATTCTTGTATTAAGAATCTGATTCCACTCTGCCAAATAAAAACTTAAATATACAACAAGAATAATCTGGTCTGACTGCCATATAATATCTTAAATGTCTGACAAAAATAACCTGGTCCGACTGCAGAAATAAATTAAATATCTATCAAAATAAGTTTGTCATTTTGCCATATAATGATGTATTTAACAAATGTAAATTGGTTCGACTGCTTTATTACAAATTAAGTATCTTACAAATTATTATTTTAGCAGCAAATGGAAAAAATAGGGGAAAAGCCACAGTCGACTGCAATGGTGTGATAGTTACTGCATATTTTATGTATTTATCACAATTTGCTAGAACAGACAGAAAGAAGACTTGGAAAGAAAATACTATAAATGCCGACTAGGAAACAAATTCTACCCTTGTTGATGAGGTTTTTCATTTAAAGATTAAGGTATCGGAATTACAGTCATCGTGGTTTCGAATTATTCAAGTTTATCAGGTGAGGTTGTTTTGACCCCTGGTGTGGCTTTAAGTTTGTTATACCCGGTATTAGCCAAAAAACATTGTTTCGGCGCCATATGACATAAATTGTATTGATGCGCCTTAAAACCATACAAAACGAAACAAAACAAATATTAAGAGTCATTTATTTTCGGAGTTAGATTATTTTGTTTGCAATTAGTTTGACTCGAATGAAGCACAATGAATGAAATATAATTGATGTTAGGGCATATAGTTTTGTAACTAGTTAGGATGATTTCTGAACATATTTAAGACAAGATGAAAGATAGTCGGTCTCCCGTGTGGCGTCAGGATGTTAGTGTAATTTCCCCATAGAAGATTAAGTTAGCTCCTCGCAGATTAAGCGATTATGCGTCGAGACATCTAAAGGTAATTTTTCATAGTTTGAACCTTTTCTTCCAATTTAATGTTACTATACGCATAATATAAGTATCTTTATTAACAACTATTTTGTCTTACTTGTTTATAGTTAGATGAAATGATAGAATGATGATAAGAAATGTTAGATATTGCACAGAAAGCTTCTTGTATCTAAATCGTTATCCGATTTGCTTGATAAATTCGTATGAAACATATTATATTATGAACTGTGTGTAATGCATTTTTAAGTCTTTATGATCAGTAATCCATTTGATGAGATAAGTTGTTAGGGGACTAATTATGCTTTGTTATGAGCAGTTTATTATACAAAATGCAAGAGTGAATTTTACCTTAAACTCTGTTTAAATAGTGAAATATTCAATCTTTCTGTTGTTATAAATTTTATTTAAAATGAAAAAGATGAATACAGGAACAAAATATCACTTCACTTTCATCAGTATTAAACGTTAACTGTTTTATGCCATGTTCGAAAGCAGTTAAGTATTTGAGTGATAAATATCTGCTCTTTACTCCCAATTTCTTTGCGAGATGTTTAATTATTGTGATTGGTTTTGACATGAAAGTCCTTAACTAACTGCACAATTCAGCATGTTTCATAATGTTTTCCTAACAAGTGCTTGTTAACTACCTTTCTAAATGTCACTTAAATTGAGACAAATTACTTTTGACTACGATTTCAAAATTTAATTGCATTTCTAAAGGGCGAGTAACCGTTAAGAAGCAGATTATTCTGAAAGTCATTTTTGCTTCATTATTTTCATTTTTTAAATTTTTTCAAACCCCATCCAATGATAGATATCACTTCAAACTAGCGACTTCTGTTTACGGTAAAAATTTGGGTACACGCTAATGTTATTTGAATTTTGTTCGTTATAGTTTTATAGGTTTTTATTATATCTTTTAATATTTGAATAATAAATATATACCATGATCCAGGTAAATATTTACTTATTCCGTGGTATATAACTTTCCACTGTTACTCTTTTACTTTTCCCGTTATGCTTGAGCTACATTTTTTTGATGAATATACATTTCACAATATCTGCAAAGCATATCGAGAAATTTACAAAATCTACATTGAAAAGGGTACCATGGGGTCGATTTTTTTTACCTGGAACGAAATGTATGCTGATTATTCAAATATTAAAAGATTCAATAATGAATACTTAGCAAAAAGAATTAGCGGTGACCAATGTTACCGTAAACAAATGTCAGGTTATCGCTAACCCTGATATTAGTTGACTATAAGTTGCAGGTTAGTTTGAATTATGCCCCCTTTTTACTGCGATTTTATTTAAATATCCAGCAATGGGAAAAGTGGAGTGTACTGTCCATAGACAGCTACGAACATAACAACCCCAAATTGCATTATTGTTTGCCTTTCAAAACGAATAGACAATATTTCTTTTGCACAGTTTATTTCTGATTAATTTCTTAATGACAGTTTTTTGTCTTCGTATTTTAATGATAAATCATTCAACCAAAACATATTCAAATATATCAATATTAAGTAAGTGTTCTGGTTATTTTAGGAAAGTTAAAGTTTCATTTCAACATGGCATATTTGTTAACCTTTGACCTTATTTTTTGGTTGGCAGCTCACTTTTTTAACATTCATAAGTTTTGAATCAGTATTGAATGTGTGAAATATCTCAAATTTCTGTGAGGCGAATTATTCCTATATTTACATACAGAGAAATATTAAAAATGTTCTGAAATTAATTTTGATTTATTGATTCATAATTGAGCCTTGAATAACTTAAGAATAAATATTGTAGAAACAAAGCATGTTTGGCTGAACGCCGCCTTGTTTATCATATTTTGTGCAAAAATGTTAAAATTTAGTCGTGCCAGAAAAGAGACATTTTTTTATGTGGCTCAAAACTATCGGTCTAAATGTTTCTTAAGGTTAAACACCCCTTTTTGGCGCCATAAAGGAAAAAAACATAACAGTCTACAAAGAACAGCTGTATGCTAAGTTACTGCACAGTTTTGGGCTGATTGACATTTTTAGGAAAGTTTGATTTTTCAAAGGCCTTAATTCAGATATAAGAAAACTCTAAATAATATGTAATATAATCCGTATTAAAAGAGTTTTCTGATTGATTATTGTTAAAAAATAATGAAACGATGAAATTGCCAAAGACCTTAATAAATGTTTGTCAGAGGCGTAGACATATCTTAAATCTATTTCCTAGAGGTTTGAGCCATTGGTACAAATTTATGTTTTGTTTTATTTTTGATGCATTTTTAAATAAAATATGCATTTGTATTGCCCTTTTATAATAGTCATAAAATGATAAGAATACTAAATGAGACACTCTTGATAAAACGGGTGCTATACATTTATTGATAGTTATATATTGATTTTTTAACAAAACAAAATTTATTTTCATACCTCTATTCTTATATATTGCATTTAAATAATCAGAATGTCTAGACTTAAGTATTTCAGAAACCATTAAAATTGTTTTAAATAATTTTTTTAAACATTAACAAAACAAATTATCCAAATCAAATCATTAAATACATCAGTGTTTATATTAAAGAAGAAAAAAGTAATATACCTCCATAATCCATATTTTCAACCATATGGAATCAATTATCCGATGTTATCATTCATAAAGTGTATATAATATTCATCAAGTATAGTTTATGTAATCCATATCTATATGATAAGTAATATATAGAAGCATCTCAGGATATAGCATCTCCAATATTAAACTGACATTAACAGCATTGGCTGTACAATCCAATCGTTCTGCTTTAGTGTTACACTGATACACCTCTAGCGTTATCGTTAAAGAGTAGTTGCACTCCGAACCATTCGATTACACTGTTAGTTACGTTTGTAACCTATCGTAACAAATAAACGTTTTCTTGACAAATATCTTTTAATTTGTGTTATTTTAACACGCTACTTCGTGAAACTACTTTATTTTTTAACCCTCCTTATCCCGTGTTCCTGATTCCTATAAACTCTCGTAAACATTACAAGCTTTCCATATGTTTTTACGAAAAGCTAAGCAAGTTTCCAGATAACCCCCAGCTGATGTACATTTCTGATAGGTAAAATTATCATGGAAACAATAACAAAATAAAGTTCTTTAATATTTTTATCCTCGTACAGGTGATCCGAAGATCAGGAAAAAGCTCTACGAATGATAGAAGACACGTGTGATAATATTTGATTTGTTTTAGTACTTGTCGATTGTTTATATTTTTGTAGTGTTTGAAGCTTGAGTTATTCAAATTAGGACCTTGATGCGTCTGAAGTTTTATTATTTTTATCATCTTTATTTCATTTTCTATATTTTGTTTAAAAGTTAATAAGCTAAGATAAGGAAAATAATAATTATAAATTTACTTGTTATGAATAAAAAGATTAACCACTGATAAACCTGTTCTTGACTTGGCACCAAGTTCTTAAAAATTTTTTTTTAGTAAAATGCTGCCTGTTTAAGAATAGATAAAATGATAAAAAATAAAAACATAATTTTCAATAGCAAATTGTGTTGTCTCAAAACAAGTCGACACTCATCATCATTTAAACATTTATATAATATCAAGAATTATGTCGAGTTTTATACTGGTATGCATATGATTAATTCCCTTGACGGATCGGCAGAATTACATTGACTTGTATGATGTATTATCAATTGAATTGATCCGACTTTATAGCTTAGAATGTATTATAATCAGACACATGATATTTCCAAAATGATCGTAAGATGAATCCAACTATTCCAAAAATAATCGTTCTTTGAACAGTAATGTACAGGAGGCAGTTTTAACCCTTAACCTTCTAAATTAATGTAATTGATTTCCCCTGCATTTAATTTGGAACTGTCAATTGGGATGAATTTCAAAAAATACAAAAAAAGCATTATAGAGCCTGGTCAGACTGCACTGACTGACAGGCGAGCCTATTTCATACTCAAGCAATGCTTGCATATTTTTGAACGATTCGCTCTTATCGAAAGCTCAATTATTTGAACCGCTACGTACTTGTTACAGTGGTAACCAGAATGTCTGACATTATTTTCTTCCTGTCTAAACATACAGTTTTAACCTTAATGATTGATGCATACTTATCAAGTTGTTGAAACTGAAATGTCAGATACTGTAAACGTCTTTCCTAAACATGCAGTTTTTACTTCACGTCGGTTAACACTTATTTATAGACGCCAGAACTTCAAAATATTTACATTTTTGCTCATAATGTATTTGTATAACACCTCCGATTCAAAATGTGTATATTTGTAGACTTAAGAGTTATCAAAACATGTACTAGTTGCTCCTGGTTATACACTTTTGTTGATGTATCGCATCGTTACGTGTACGAAATATAATTTCATTAGCAAACTCCGATCATAAAGTCGTTTCTGTGTTGTTGAGATTCTTAGTTATAAATGTATATACATTTCCATGGTTTAATAATTACAAGAATTGTATTTTAAGTTCCCTGAAATCAAGTTTGTACGACCTTTGATTGCAGGATATAGCTCAACTTTACTTGACCTGATCCATGATAATTTTATTAATAAGACTCCCTGCCAAGATGAAGTATCTCGTATATATCGTATATATCGTAACTGATATAATGTTGTTATAAGAGGTACCGAGAGGTCAATAATTACATTTGCATGTTTAGGATAATATAATTAAAGTTGTCTTTTACCGACCTATTCTAAATGCTAAGTTGCTAAGTTTTAGGTCCTTTGGAAGTGCTTTATGACAGTGCATGTCAGTTGAATACGGGACATGCTTTATAAACTTAATAAGCTGAACATTTCTCTTTTTTTCTCTGAAATATCTCAATCGCTTTAAGTTCTCACTGCGTTGATTTTTTCCGCGACAGAAGGTTACATATGCTGTTTCTTACGTATCTTGCCCTTCTCCGAAAGTGTAAGATAATTTATACTGTTTTTTCAACTTTCTACGTTTGAGACTTTATTTTAAATCAATATATAATATTTTTATTAACCAGGTTTTCAACGAAAACCGGGTTATTGTAATGCCGAAGTCGGCGGGCGGGCCAGGCGGGCGGGGCAGGCGGGCGGGCGGGCGGTCAACTTTTGGTTTCCGCTCTATAACTTGAGTTTGCTTTGGCCTATTGACACCAAACTTGGTGTATGGATAGCTTATATCAAGAGGCAGCTTGGGATTGCTACCCAGGTGTCTGTGATCAAGGTCAAGGTCACTGTTACTAAAAATAGAAATTCAGTTTCCGCTCAATAACTTGAGTTTGCTTTGACCTATTGACACCAAACTTGGTGTATGGATAGCTTATATCAAGAGGCAGCTTGGGATTGCTACCCAGGTGTCTGTGATCAAGGTCAAGGTCACTGTTACTAAAAATAGAAATTCAGTTTCCGCTCAATAACTTGAGTTTGGTTTGGCCTATTGACACCAAACTTGGTGTATGGATAGCTTATATCAAGAGGCAGCTTGGATTGCTACCCAGGTGTCTGTGATCAAGGTCAAGGTCACTGTTACTAAAAATAGAAATTCAGTTTCCGCTCAATAACTTGAGTTTGGTTTGGCCTATTGACACCAAACTTGGTGTATGGATAGCTTATATTAAGAGGCAGCATGGGATTGCTATCCAAGTGTCTGTGATCAAGGTCAAGGTCACTGTTACTAAAAATAGAAATTCAGTTTTCCGCTCTATTACTTGAGTTTGCTTTGGCCTATTGACACCTAACTTGGTGTATGGATAGCTTATATCAAGAGGCAGCTTGGGATTGCTAACCCAGGTGTCTGTTATCAAGGTCAAGGTCACTGTTACTAAAAATAGAAATTCAGTTTCTGCTCAATAACTTGAGTTTGGTTTGGCCTATTTGACACCAAACTTGGTGTATGGATAGCTTATATCAAGAGGCAGCTTGAGATTGCTATCCAGGTGTCTGTGATCAAGGTCAAGGTCAATGTTACTAAAAATAGAAATTCAGTTTCCACTCAATAACTTGAGTTTGCTTTGGCCTTTTGACACCAAACTTGATGAATGGGTAGTTTATATCAAGAGGCAGCTTGGGATTGCTACCCAGGTGTCTGTGATCAAGGTTAATGTATTTAGTTTTCATGTTATAACTTGAGTTTGCTTTGACCTTTTGACACCAAACTTGCTGAGTGGCAGCTTTGGATTGCTACTTAGATATCTGGGAGCAAGTTCAAGGTCATTTGCTTACAATAGAATTTTCAGCTTCTACCCAATAACTTCAGTGCACTTTGACCTATTGATTGCTGTCACATAAAAACTTGGCCGTTGAAAACCTGGTTTTCGTCGCATTGCGGCGCTTCTTGTTACTTCTTTAATTTACTGTTTGTATACATGCATATGGCAACGTATCAAAATTGATTTGAATTCTGCTTATTATTATTTATTAGTCTATGTTTTAAAACAAAATTGCAAAAAAAACAGATTCTTCATTTTTATTTCATATTTTATGTTCATAACAGTATATTTCTATACAGCTTCAATTGTACCAACTATACGATATACCAAAAGTAGAAAGAAAATGTTTGGATACTTGGACATCTTCAATAGGTCTCTCATTAAATCGCAGTTTCTCACGATACAAACGTCGCTCTATATTCCCATGAATATACTATTAGTACACTGTATACACACAACTGACAGAAAACTCTCTGTTACTTAATAGTGTGTGAGGTTTCCTCGTATTGGGAATTCGATTTGAATACTGTTTAGTATTGGACTGTGAAATGAATGTATTTATCGTTATAAATAGTTTCCCCAATTTTATGTATAAATAATATATGTGTATGGTTGCTTTCAAGTCAGTTATACTCGTAAATCTATAGCAATCCGTTAACATAAAATCTTATACCATTTTCCTAAATTACACTCAATTTTACTAAATTCTCATTTATTGTATAATACATTGCTTTGTGACTCTTTGATTTTTTTTGTCTACGCCATTTTTGTACATTGATAAAAATGGTTTCAAATGGGTTGCACGCATACAATATTTTGTTCTGATAAGTATGTTATCACTTATATAAGATGCCACATATCAAGGAAAGAGGTACCTAGTATCCTTTTCAGATTTCTTGTAAATCCTTTTCTATCTATAGTTGTACATACATTTGGAACATAATTATCATTATTCATCAGCACACACATATCCCGAAAAGATAACCAGATGACATGTTTTGCACGTATGTGCACTTTCTATTATTATAATTGATTTATTGAAATGAAATCAATCTTGAAACTTTTGAACGACTCATAACCACTTGACGCGCATCTGCATCCAGTAGAAAAAGGGAAGTAACCCGAATTTAATATTATTTCCGGAATGACTGGATTTATCGTTTCGTGTTTTGCGTTACTAAAGGGAAGGTACCGTATGATTTCTTAATAATTCTTTGTATCTATTTATCTTTCTTCCTCCAAGAATGCTATTTTCCTTCAGTTATATGTTATGAAAGTTGTTATTGTTTTTGTTTAAGTGTATGAAGCTCTATTTCTGATGATATGTTTTATATAAAGGTTAAAAACAGTAAAACTATGTTGTTTTCGTAACTATATGGTTGTTTCTTTAAAAACATGTTACATAGAATGTCTATGTAATTTAATAAACAAACATAAAAAGAATAAAATGTTTCGAAACAAACTATTTTGCAGCTTTTTCAGTAGTTTATAGATATAATGCATGTCCAACTCGCTCTCCATGAAAAATATACTGACAGATTTCTTTCATTAAGGTATTCGGTAATCATTTTAATCACAATACAAACAATAATTTAACAATCCACAGATGTCAAAATATAGCTTTAAACACTTTAAGATTTGTTACAATCTTTATAAAGAATATTAAACAAATATTTGGAAACTTATGAATTGAATGTATGACAATGACTTCCTAGTTTAGAACGTTTTTTGTGTTTGAATCACATAGTAAGAATGCATTTGATTACTTTTTAATTTACATTAGATATACACCAGACAGAAAACCTATGTGATGAAGTTATTTTGCATATTTAACGTTTGAAACATTTCTTTGATTTTAAATATAATGTTGTTTCTTGGTGTTTTAATTACGTTTACTTCGAAAACACGTGACATAAAATTGTTTTTAAGAAAACTTGACACTTTTTTTGCCCACAGCATTGGAGAAATTCACTAAATGAAGTAAGAAAGAAAATGAAATTTTGCATTTCCGATATAAATTTCGAGATAAATGTCAGGGCAAAATTCATCAATTTAACACCAATGTGAAGTTTATCGACAATGTCTTATTAAAACAGACAAATGCACCAAGATGTAAATATCGTCTTCTAAAAGATTATCTTCAGTTGTTTTCTTATTGTTACATTTTAATGGCACTTTTGATTAGTTTATTTAAAGGCGCTGTGATATCGGGAGATCCATGTGTAAATTCATTTAAATAGTATAGCATTATTCTTGTATTTTATTGGAGAAACTTTAATAAAGTGTTTTAAATGAACTGTTTTAAGAGATAATGTTTTGTGCATACCTCTCAACGTCAATCAGACATTATATGAATTCTAGAAAGAAGGTCCCTCGGAAGCAGTGAAATCAACAAGTGCGAAGAAATTAAAGTTTTTATTTGCGCAGACTTTGTTTGAGTCTGTTTGTGGGAGATAATAAAAAATTACAAAATCTCTCACGCCTCCAAGCACCGGCTTTAGCAGTTCTATCAAGTCAAATTCCATGCGTCTTAGATTAAGTTTTATAAAGAAAATGTCTTCATTCAAAGTTGAAAGGCTCTTATTACTGTCCCATTTAAATGCTAAATATACATATTATCTTGACTGCCATACAGAGAAAATATTGACACAAAATATTATTAGATAATTCAGAAAATGAAAAATATGATTTTATTTATATATGCCAAATGTAAGTCAGAAGTTCCGATGTAGCACGCGATTAATCCTATACGCTGACATTTTCCATCATACGTGCAATAAAAATAAGATACACAAAATTCTTTTATTTCTGAAGTAGTTCCAATAAATTTGGATTATTTCTTACGTCACATGCCATTTTTTTCATGGTGTGTTGAAATGTTTATATGTCCTACTAAATTTGAAAAAAAAATATTGAGAAAGTGTATTGTATCCAAACATTTCTTTTGATGAATAGTATGGTAATACTTATGACCTTTCTGGTGTATGCATTTATATGCAAATTGCCAGACAAGCAAACGAATTGCTACACTGGTATTATACATAGCTGCTGGTTGACCTGTTTTACCTAAAAGAACACATGGTTTAGTCTGTGATATTGTTTGTGAGCAGTTGACATGACTATGAATAGAAAAGGCAGGGCAAATGTTTACACTGATATAAACTAAAGTTAGGTAATAAACACAATTCTTAGGTGTTCTTGCTCGTCTCTTGTAAGGACTAGTTAGGAGTAATAGGTCCGCGCAGTTGTTTGCATAACAGGACAGGGTGGTGATTAGAAAACAAATTGAATTGTAATTATTCGCAATTTATGGCTTTGTCTTTTTTCTGTTTTTACATTTAAAGCTATGTAAATATTAAAATGAAGACTTAAATTAATTCATAGCTTTAAAACTTATAATTGCAATTCTTGTCCTAAATTTTTATTACTGCTGCTCATTAAGCCAATTGTAAACGGCCTTATTCAGTTGACGGTTTACAATGAAATTGGTTACAAATGTAAGTAGATACATATATTTTTGGGGGAATACTTCAGTAAACATTAGTCTGTATTGATTGTAGATGTCCTGTATGTGCACCATTGCCTCGTAAAATAGTTTTTATGTGACGAATAAAATATGATCAAACCAATACCTATTTAAATAGGTTAAGAACACTTAAGTCATTGAGATTACCATTTAAATTAGTTTGTCCTTTAGTGATAACTCGTACTTCAGTTGTATTTCAAGTATGCAAAATTTTTTGTAAAAATTTTCATTTTACTACTATACAGAAAAATAATTATTTCAGCACTGTACACATCAATCGGACGTGTCGGACAATTCTGACAAAATGATTTGAAAAGAAGCAATTTGTTTCCTTTTGAAGCTATAGGTTTATTGCCATGATGTGCATTTATTGTCTGTGGTGTTATCAAATTATCTCAGAAGATTGCTAAAATTATACGTCTCTGAAGTCATAATAAATAACATGCTTGTGAAGTTATTTCAATACCGCGTTCTGAATTAGTTATATAACAAGTCTCTGATAGTTCATTTGTTAGAAAATTGAAATAGCGTCCTGCTCAGTTCGAGTCTGGCGTCGTACTTATTTCAAACTTGAAAAAACAAATTCAGATGAAGAAAAAAATAATTAGAATAAAAGTTTTTTATCTTTAACAGTCACATTGTTTTCGATCAATAATTATTGCTTACAAATCTTTGTTATATTTTATCGCTAAACAAAGTCATAAATTTACTGAAATATTTGTCATATTTCAATAAGATGAAATACGTTTAATATTTAATTTCATTACATAAATAATTCCTGTTTATTTCCATTATTTACAGAGACTGAAAAACAGAAAATTATATTTCCTGTTAAGTTTCGAAAATGATTTTTTTGTCTCTAAAACTGAAATACTCGTACACTCAACTAGGGTTGGACACCGGTTCCCGGTATCGGTCCTATACCGAATAGTAACTTCGTAAATTACCGGTATATACCGTTTCGTAAAATACCGGTACTGGATTTGATACTTTTGTAATTTTGTAAAAAAAATAATTTAATAGTCAATATGTCAAAAAAATAAGAAGATTTTTAAATAAAAACAGCCTACAAACACGTAAAACAAACTATGAATTACTATTATCATGCGGCGAGTACGGCTTTCGCGGCAAACTTGGAAGTTTGTGACGCGGCGATATTTTTGTAAAAGTATTGTGCCGCTTATGTTCAAGATAATAATATTTTTGTACTCGGCAGGAAAATATAATTATTTGAACTGATTTTGCTAAAAGTTTGTTAGTTTTAAATGTCAAAGAAACAACGAGAAAACAAATCAAATACTTAATAATTGAGTAATCATCGGCACATCGCACACAGTCCTTCCAAACACATCGCACACAGCTTTTGCCGTAATGACAATGTAAATCCAACATATGACAATTGTTTATATTCAAACAATGCTTATAAAAAATAATTAAATCCTTTTTTCAGTTTAAGTCTCTAAACACTCATAATGAATACATATTTAATGTTTCCAGGTTCTTTTCATCCATTACCACATGTACAAATCCACACGTGAATTACGATTTTAACATAAATGAGGCCGAAATATTCCAACAAAATATGCCTCCTTTTGTTTTTGGTGTATCACTGAACTATTATTAAACATGTATACATTTTCTTAACAAAAGAATGCTGACAGAACTTCAATCAAAAAGTGTGAATGTCGGCGGCTCTTTGATGGTGATAGAGTAACAACATCAAAGGGGGGCATATTCTTTTGAATAGCCTTTTATGCACCTGTCAAAGGTCAACTTGTGTGTATTACACATTTAGATCTCTGATACTTTAAACAACTGAAACATATTTCATATAGTGTTTTGTAGGATTTTTTGCAAATGTTGGCTAGTATTTTTGCGTATTTGAGCAGTATGGAATTATGCAATTTGGTAAGGACAATACTTTTTTTCTGTATAAAGATGTTCACGGTGCATGCTATTGAAAAATAAAAGATGTATAAAATTGAAGGGTAAATTCAATATTAATAAATACCAAATCCTTATTATTTGTAAAGCATAGGTATTTGCTTTATGACTTCTACAAGGACTAATATTAGGTTAACATGAAAATGTAAACAAGTCATTTTGGAAACAGTCTGTGCTGACTGTGCATATACATGTATTTCAAAATTTCTAAGTTAATTACTGGTGGAAAATATGTTTGTGCTGTTGTAGTAGAACAGACTGGAAACATAAGTGACTTTGAAAAAAAACATCTAATGAAATTTCTTACATGTAATTCCAAATTGCAAAGTAAGCCAACCAATCCAGTGATTTCATTTATTACAGTAAACAATAATGTGATTTAAAAAGAATATCAGCATCAGAATAAAATTTCTACACAGTAATAATACAATGTAAAAGCTGTAAGAAAATAATAGATAACCAACTGTCTTAAATTCTTTCAGATGTAGAGATATCAAGATTAAAACAATAATTTGTAGACTTATCAGCTGCAGACCGCTGTCCTGCATAAGATATTTTGCTGTGTTTAAATTATGTCATGTTCTTTTGATGAAAAAGTAAAAGTATTTTACAATTAACATGTGTAAATGTTGTAAAAAAGAGTAAACACAAAACAACAAAAGAAAATTATACTTTACAGCATGAAATTTCAGAAAGACCAGTAATGTAACATATTTATTTTCTATTACTACATGTTATATCTCTTCAGTTCTTATACTTGCAGCAACGGGTTTGGTATTGTAAAAGTATCAGTATCGATAAAATACCCGTATCGTTTCGTCAGTACCGGTATCGGTATCGGACCGTTTCGTGAAGAACGATATCCAACCCTACTGACTCAACAAAAAGACGTTTTATTGCAGTGATAATTTAATATAAAAAATTACGTTCCCCTATTGAATAAACATAACAAAAAGTAGAATTAATCAATAAGAAATGTCGACATTTGTTTAAGTTATCAGATAATAATATTATATTGCAACCTTCGTTTTCCGTTTTAGATTATGTTTCTGAGTGGTTAAGGTATTTGACTTCAAATCACTGTCTCTCAACCGCTGTGGGTTTGAATCCAGCTAGGGACTTTGGATCCTATCATGTGAGGAAGTCGTTCTACTGTGATGACTGCTCGTGCCTTTAATAATGCACAGAGGGTCACCTGAGGTCTCTCTCCACCAGTTAATCTAGAAAGTCCCCATATGAGCTTTACTGTGTTTGTGATACTTAAAATACCACCAAACATAATGTGTTTACTACTGCTTATACAAACTATTACATATAACATTGAATATAATTTCATACATGATGATTTTAGCTAAATGGACTTACTTTCTTTGATAATAGATTTGTAGTAGGTATTAAACCTCTTCTGACATATTAGCGGTGATGTGCTCCGTTGACATCTTGGTATGAGTTTATGGAATTCAACAGCCGCATATACCATGTATAGATGTGTCTTCATTTCTGCACACTTAGCTTGTCCCTAAAATCAAAATTCATATACGTTGAGTGGCAAGACATATAATGCCACTATGATGAAAACTATGCAGTTTTATTATAATACAGATTTGTGGCAGCTATCTTGAAAATTTCAATTGTGAATGAGTTGTGAAGCTGGCATTTTGCAATTGTGAAAGGGCTTTGTTTCAAATTATAGTCCCATGTTGTATTGTGAAACAACACGACTGTTTATTTTTATAATTGAAATACAATCACTGTTAAGGATTCCTCTAATAGCAGAAACAAAAGAATAATATAAAGATACTAATAACATCTTTATTTACAGTAGGTAACACATTAAGACATATACTGATTTGTAAAACCTTATTTACAATGCGGCCTTCCAAATAAAATCATATCAATCGAAAAAATATAACATATAAAAGAAATCATTAAATGGTAAGAGTTTAAAACTTACTTTTATATGAAAAATATCCAATACGCCTTAATAACGATCTTTGAGTCGTGTACTTACAATATTCTCCTCATATGACAATGTACTGGAAGCTGAAATATTATCAAGATTTCTCAAGTTTTTGAAGTACAATGTTTAAAGTCTCGTATATTGTTCCCAAGAGATGATATGTTCTATGATTTTCAATTTGCTACGGAAAGAAAAAATAGAATTATGTATTGAAGTTCTAAAAGTTCAACATTTTAAATTGAAATAACCACTTGGGAGTTTCTCTTTAAACAGGCAACAAGCTGAAGGAAAATATCATAAAACTGTTTTTGTTAAGTTACATTTAATGTGTTCCATACTGAATTTATCGTAGAAAACGTCCAATGATCGGTGAATTGTTGACAATGATCGATGGATTTTTGATTCCTAAAGCAGTGTTCTTGTTTACTAAAGACCTGTTTCAATGTAATTTTCACTGCTAGTAATTGTCATTACAAAGTTAAATTTGTCAAATGATTTGTTCTGTATATTTATATTAGCATACGTTTTCCATTTTGAGAAAAGTTTGAAATCAAAACTTGCAAATTAAAAATGATGCTCTAGTGATCAATTTTCACGTGCATTTGAAATATCAATTAATAGTTTAATATTAGAATGTAACTTATGAATATTAATTACGGTATTAGTTACGTCGTTCACATGAACTATTACACATGTTTTTTCTGTTATTTATAAAAAAAAACTTAGTTAGTAATATATGCATAAAATGTATTCTTATCAAAATTTCTTTCAACCAAATAAATTCCTGATGTGTCTGTCAGTCAGGGATAAAGTGTATGCCTAGAAAGAAACACCCTTATACTGGCATCGTTTCTTGAATTTTTCTTCACTTCCACAGTTCCATTCTATCACTGTAATTATGTACTAACAACTGTATTAATTTATGCATCGTGTTATTGAAGGAATACAACAATCACGAAAACTGGAAGTTTGCATATTTAAGGTCTTATAGAATTACCTGACTTGAACTATGTTATGAAATTTACCTGCTATTAAACGGAAAGTGTAACATCAACAGAACATTGAAGGGGGAATAGATAAGGTAACGAATAATGTTTTCCCACTAATTAGTCTTTGAATATCACAAATTTGTACATATATTATTTCTATTCTACTCCATAGATAAAGTGAATTTGTATATAAAAGCAACGTTAAAAGCCAAATGAAGTCAGTATCAAAAATCGCTTAACAAGAAAAAGTTCTCCAACTTTTTTGTAGACGAAGTTAATATAGAATCATATCGGTGCTTTAAAAAAAGTTATGAAATGTCAAAGTTCACATTTTGATTTTTTAAAAAATCGTTCCTTATTTCCTACAGATATTAGATATATTTTTTTATATAACTAATATGTGAGTATCCTCCGTAACAATTTTTAACATCCACAGTTACCTATGATATATTTCAAGTGTTCAAAATTTTACTTCATCAAAAGATAATTCCTATTTTTTTCCTATTTGTTTCTATGTAAGAAAAGCAACTCACCTACATAAATCCGATTTTTTCCATCTAATACTTCTTGTAGTAATCAAACCAGATGTATGAATATTCATATACGCTATGTAACTCTGTCACATATTCCCGCACAATTACCTTCCTTTCCGATGGAAGCCACGCTAGATATGTCATAATATTCGCATACCAATTCTGTGATAGTAAAATCCAATAAGGCAATTTCGCGGTCTCGTTTCCTGGCTATATGTTGTCGCTATCAATCAAAATTTATAACATTTTTACTACTCCAATAGTAAAATTGAGATAAGAAGTCTAAAGTTGAATACTTTTATGCACTAAAAGAAAAATAGAAAAAGACAAAATTGACTTCAGTCATTACTTTTTTCTAATTTTAATTTTATACATTATATGATTTAAATTTGTTATGACTTATTTTTCCCTATAAACAGTAGAGTGATTGTTACTTTTGTTCTCTTTATACGAAAATAAGCGTGCAATTTTGATGCACGTAATCAATTTAAAATGAAATAACTATATTGTCACTGTAATGATTTAGATCCTCCTAGTAATTACTTATTTCAAGTAAGTTTTTAATTTGAAAAAAAGTAAAATTAACTATAATGCTACTGTATGATTCAAATCCTTATTCAATTGAAAATTATTTATCACATAAATTTCCTTTGGTGCTTTGTTTCTTAAATGCTGATGTAAGGAGCAAGTCTCTGGTATACATTGATAAAGAAACCTTTCAAGACCCCGTACAAAATAATCCATTTATATGCAAGTCTTGCATCATAAGTTGTTACGACTTTACACTTTTATTAGATTTGCTACAGCTTTTAATTGAATTCGATTAGTGTCATACTTAATTACGATTGAAGCGATACAATAAATACAAATGTTGTATATAAATGTGCTCCCCACTGTGGTAAACATTAATCAAGATTAGCTTGTGGAACAATGTGATTATAGTCTTCATACTTACTAAGGAGAAAGGCGGTCATGTATCCCTTGTGTATACACTCGGCTTGTTAATTACTAGTTAGATAGTATAAATATTGTAGGACTGGAATATGTTATTATTCTTTTGTTTCGTATCCAAAACATGTTTGTTAATCGGCATAAAATGTTGATTCTAGAATATAATGTCAACATACAGTCAACATAGAAAACAAGAATCCTTTCTAGATATATCACATAAGTTACTTGAGAAATAAATGTAATTTTCATAGCTCGATTTCAAACTAATAAAGGAATTCGGTTGAAGGCATCCAACTTTTTTAGAGAACTTGATTGTCTGAATTTATATATTTGATTTAACCACAGTAATTTATATTTGTTTTAAAGATATTATATGCTCACATTTGATATTTGAAAAAAAACTAATTAAACACAAAATATGTTACGTTTTAAACTATACACATAACAGGTAATCACAATATGATTGCATAGTGTCATTAAATAAACTGGCAGTTTTTATGAGAATAGACTAAATTAATTTGACAAGTAATAAGGAATGCAGTGTCCCTAGCATAGTTTGTGATATTCAAATGAGACATATTCGGGAAACATTTACTACAGTTCAATTACAATTTGCAACAGAAATGTTTTACCCAAAGATGAGCATAGTATATGTTTAAGTAAAACCTTATTTTTTTAAATGGTATTCGATGTTTGTCTTGGTAGGAATTGATATGATTGAGTTGAGAACCATGTATATGTCTGATTTTAGTTCTCATCTTCCTCTAGAATTATACTATCATGAATGATCCGATAATTTTGATGGTCCTCATTTCCATTAAAGTTCGTTTTGGCGAACGTTATTGATCAATCCCTTTGAGGGAGAAATTTGGTGTATGAAAATTTTACATTGTTTATTATACGTTTTGATTTATAAGATTGGCTCACGAAAGTGATTTACTTCTTTTTAATCATAGTACAATTTTTTGAGTATAATAACAAAAATCTGGTAACGCGATAATCGCAGGCACGGTTTGGTCAAAGGTGTTTGTACTAGAAATTAAAATGTAATTATCTTGTAGACTCGGGCAGTATTTTAGCTAAATGTTTTCGAAGAAAAAGTTCGACCGTTAAGGTCAAATTGTTGAAATTTGCTTAATTGACATAACTTTGTTATTTACTTACATATTTAATTCATACTTGTACCAAAGAACTCATATGACAACACCAAGATGTTGAATTATTTTGATGAGACTTTGACCTTAAATTGACTTTGACTTTGGTCAAGTTGTTGAAATGTACTTAAATTGTTGTTGCTTTGTTATTAAGGTATGGATTTGATTTATTGTATCATTTTTTCTGTTTTTATGATATGCTCTTCAGTAATACTTCAAAGATCTAAGAAATATACAAATGATTTGACATGTTTTTCTAATTTAGTCATTTATTTATTGTGTGCTATTTCAACAAGATATCATACAACAACGCTAAGTTTAAAGAACAAAATCAAAATAGAATATCCTTTATTTTGTCTATTTTCAGTCATGTTACCACGGCTTACAGCAATGGCATTGGAGAACAACAATCAGACAAATGATGTGAAGAAAAAGGAAATGGCTCTGCAGTTATTTGAGGCTTACAGTGCTTTGTCATGTTGCTGTATCCTTTATCTTTGTCATTCGTTCAAGGCGCATTATGTTTTAGATTTCAAAAGGTTCAGTTTCGTTTGTTTGGTATTCCTGATGTTTAAGAAGTTTTTGGTAGTTCTTTATTTCTGCGTCATATGTGATGCAATATATAAAGACCATTAACTGTTCATTGTTCGTCGAAAACAATTGATTCTAATGACATTTTCTCTGAAACACACGCCAAACTTGACGAATCTCAGAAGAAATGCTCCTTGCATTTAGTTTTAGTTCCTCTGAATATTTTCAACTAGTTTCTTTCCATAGCATATCTGGGTCACTGAAGATAAAATAGAATATATCAAAAACTTTCTTCGAAAGTGCAATACCTTGAGCCTAGGTATCTAGTGTGTATTTTGACTACATGTTTGACAGATGGAGGATATGTACATTTATCAGTTAAATCGGATTTGGGTCCTTTAATGACAGACGATCGATCTAGGGCCATCATTGCCATTTCGTTATGTTTTTCCAAAAGACAGCAGTGGACAATATATATAATCGACATGAATTTGTTCAATAGAATGTGTTTTTTCAAGATATATTCTATATTATGCTATTCGGTATTCAACTCGCATATTGTGTACTGTGATATGTTCTTGATCTACTTTGCAATGATTCATTTTCCGCCTTAAATATTTTAAATTATGAAACATTGCCAGTCCATTTGTCCGCCACGACGACAGTAATAGTGTCAGTTTAAGCAGACATTCACGGCATGTTTTTGCTTTTATGATTTAAAAGGAGTTTGCTTTATATTTGAAATATATTTTTAAGATGAATTTGAAAGAAGTGCAACATTCACAAAAAAGTTTTAGTAACGTTAGCAGACATTATGTCTAGAAATCACTTTTCCAGTCCTTCCTAAACGCTGTTGTATTCTAAATCTAAATTAGGTTTTACATTTCTGTAGAAAGCAATGTGCTATCACGTTACCCATTTTTATATATTGTTTATTTATTGCATATATAACTTTTAAACATACAAAAAAAAACGACATATTTTAGGAGACTTTTGTTCCCACACGTTGGTGATATTCTAATAATTTTTTATTGAGTGGATGGGCAATAACTGAACATATTTTTATTGAGGTTGTTTTATTGCGGAATCGAACTTTGAATAAGTCGGATATAAAACCTATAAAACATAACCGAAACACTTCATACCTTGTCAAATGACGTTACAAAATGTTGGTTTTGTATTGACCATTTTACAATACGATACTAGTATTTCCATAGGAACGGATATAGCATTTCGCGCATGTGCAGTCTGCCCAGGGCAAAAAGTACTAACAAAACTAATATCAAATAACAAATATTTAACAAATCAACATTAAAATTATAGGTTTACGAAATAGTATTACATTGATTTATGCTCCAATGACGTAAAAGTCTCATTCAAAACAACATTGCTTTCAAACTTTTGTCCTAGATAGTATTTTTGTTTAAGCGGAGAACATATATTTATAATATTATATATTGAATTGTTGTGTTCTGCTTACTCGGCCAATTTTTGTAAATGTTTACAATTCCCAAAACAATAACATACCATGTGTTAGGTTCAAAGGCAATTACTGAATATTATTATCATGTGAGAGAGGAAATTCTTTTGAATTTTTTTTTATCAAATCAAAACAATATTAATTGAGAAATATGTGTTAACATTAAGAAAATGAAAAATGTATAATATTGATAAACAATGTGTAATTGCGTAAAGTGGATCCTTTGAGATGTTTTATAAATATTTATGTCAGGCATCTGCTTTGTGAATCGTATGTAAATGACTGTAATAAAGAAAATCTGTATGATTGATTTGATGAATATAAGCAACGGATCTAGTATTTGGACTGATCATTTAACATTCAGAGATTCGTTGTTAGCTGGACGAACAGTCTAACATTCAGGCATTGATTATTAACTGAAATGACTATTTTACTGTCAGACCATCATTTTAAGCTGACTGAAATGACTATTTTACAATCAGACCATCATTTTAAGCTGGAAGAACAATTAAACATTCAGGCATGCATTCATTATTTGTAAGATTGGCCGTTTTACATCCAGACATTCATTATAAGCTGGACTGAACATTTAACATTCAGACATTCTTTAAAAGCTTGACTGACCTTTAACATTCATTTATTATTATCTGGACTGACCATCTAACATTTAGACATTCATTATTAGCTTGATTGTGGTTGAATTTTCATAATGAAGGAGAGAAACAATATGTAAGAACGTTAATAATGTGTAATCTTTGCATTCAAAATTAGTATAACCTTGATATATGCATAGTTATCAATTACCAGCTTGTTCAGGAAGCCATGTTACCTGGACTAAGATGTTTGAAACAGGATATGTCCCAGATTGCGCCTGAACACGAGGAAGTTATAGCGTCCATGATAAAAGAATATCAGTCTAAAATTGAGACATCCAGACCAGCTGACAAGTGAGTTTTTTTAATGACTATCATTAAGGCTTGCTTTAGTAAAATGGGGGTTGCAGAATTTCAAAAGATACAAGGAACTTTTGGTTTATGTTTAAGCCATATTCGTTTTTCGCTATAAGGCTTGCTTTAGTAAATAAAGGAGATGCAGAATTTCAAAAGTTACAAAGAACTATTTGTATCGCTGTTGGTTCGAATTCCGACAGGGACTTTGAGCTCTTTCATGTGAGAAGCTATACAGCTAGGTAACGGAATGTCGATGGATCTACTCAGTTGCCCGTTTGTGTTTGGAATAATGTTTAAGCCATATTCGTTGTTCGCTATTACAGAGTATAGCAATCAGTTAGCAATGTACCATTTTATGAGTAATTCCAAGGGGCGTCATTGACTGAGTTGGTTAAGGTCGTTGACTTCAAACCACCTGCCCCTCATCGCTGTGGCTTCGAATTCCGACAGGGACTTTGGATTCTTTCATGTGAGAAGCTACACAGCTAGGTTACGGAATGTCGATGGTTCTACTCGGGTGCCCGTTTGTGCCTGGAATATTGTCGCCATACTGTGTTCTTGCAATGTAAAACACCGCCAAAAAATAATTCCAAATACTGATTTTCTCCCTAGATTGAGATTTTGTAATAACCTTTGATATGTAGAATTTAATAATATCGGTAGATTTATTAATGAATATTGTGGAGTAGACAGTGATAATATAGTCTGTATCGATCACATTACCAAATGTTTACAGATATAGGTTCCTATGATACAACATGTTTAAATGGTAAATATTCTCAACCAGTATCCTTTTTTCAACCTACTCCTTATGGGTTGATACCTGCCTTTTTATTTATTTTAACCTTTTATTTATGTTTGACTTCCAAGTTGTTGCAATCCTTTTGCTACTCCTGACTGTCAGGGATTGGTTTAGTGCTTTGCATGACTACTTTTTCGACAAATATATGTATAGAGGGTGAAGAATCACTGTCAACAGATGTGTTCAGAAAAATGCAACAGATGGTGTCATTCATGTTGTGGATTGTTTCTGGCTGAAACAACTTAGGTTTATTAAGGCCTTCGTGGTCGAGTGGTTAAGGTTGCTGACTTCATATCACTGACCCCCTCATCTGTATGGGTTTGCATCCCGAGGAATACTTTGGATCCCGCGGAAGACTTTGGATTCTTTAATCTTAGAAATTTATCAAGCTAGTTAACGGAAGGTAGTTGGATCTACCTCTGCAAGTTAAACTAGAAAGTAACCATGTGATCTTTAATTTGTTGATTTAAGTTTATTTGTTCTTAAACTTCAACTTATTCCTCAGTAAAAACACTAATTTTTAATTGACATTTCAATGTATTCATTAGTAACAAACATTAATCAAACAACGTAAAATCAAACATTTTTCCTTATTTAAATACATGTACTTTTACCATATTTATTTCAATTTTGATCTTGCCTTTTTCAGAAGCTCAAGCTTTACTGGAAACTTTGCAGCAACAGGGGAAGATATGAAAGCCAGGATGATGAATAAACTGAAAGAGTCTACAACAAAAGCTAATATCTCAAGTCTTTTCAACAGAAAAAAGTAAATTATGAACACTTTTTGGTTTGATGCTAAAAGTTTACATTCTGTGATTTTGATTTCTTGTATATCAGCCTGGCGTTTCCATGTTTGAGATTTCATCCGGCATGGGTGCCAGCTGAGTCGCGTGCTTTACAATTGTGTCACTTTGACGTATTTAAGAATCAAATTGCGTGCCTAGGATGACCTCATTTTGTCGTGATTAATGAAGATGTAAATTCATACTCTATTGTAAGAAAATATATCCTGGTGAAATGCCATTAATTTCCACGGAAAATGCCTTTATTGAGGACTGGTAAAGAATTTAAAATATGATCGAATATGGCATAATATGCAAGAAAGAGTATCTGACTTATGTTTGCGGTTCGGATCGGAACCGCAACATGTGACAGATAGTATTTATATCGATCAGACAATGATGAAGTGAAAAGAATTCCCATAATGATAAACTAAGCTACTACTTTGTCTATTGCACAACTTCAATTTGGTGTCTTTATTTGATATCCAAGTGTGTTTATGCAATATATTTCAAATACTAATCGAGTAAAATGAAAATAAGCCACACAAAAGGGAAGAAAAACTCAAAGCACTCTCCCTGACGCAAGTTTTGATTTCAAAGATTTTTCTGTTATCCTCTTAAGTAAGTTACCCAAAAATATCCCCACCGAAAAGTATTTGTTGTTCGAAATATACACTATGTTAATAATTGTTTTTCACTTATTGTTACTACTTTACTGCAATCTGTTCTATATTAATTTTATATTACTAATATTTGTGCATATATTTGTGCATAATGTGCAAGGAAACAGATCTTTCAGAATTAATAGTTTAACTTTTAGTGCTGTTTTATTTGTTCCTTATTTTACTTTATTAAAAAAACACATTATAAGATAAGGGAATCAAATTAACATATCACTATTGCAGAAATGTTAAATCATGTTATGCAATTATTTGTACGTTCTGAATGATGTTTTGTTATGTTCACAGTGGTATTGTTAAGTATTGTGTCTAAGCTCGTTAAAAACGGGTATGTCAGATGTTGTGTATTTTCATCTATCCAAATTAAATCCGGAATTATAGTTTCCCATATAAATATACTGTGTACATGTATTTGTATGTTATTATGTTGATATATTGATGTAAACAGATGTACATGTATTAGTATTCAACTCCGATCTTTTAATTAACTTCGGGATGTCAGTTATAACTTTCACTTCCCATTTGTATACAAAAATACACTATCACTAGCGGTATCACGGTTAACTTTGCAATAATGCCAAGGTCAGGTACTGTTTATCCGTACCGTGGATTGATTGTTAATGAACGAAAGGTATCTTGAACTTCATTAGTATTGCATTTAGCATTATTGAGCCAATAAATACCTATATTAATTATATAATCAAAATTAAACACTTTTTTTTCTTCCCAAAAGAGATATGAGAGATACATAAATAATGGTAAAAGAATAAAAAGAAATAAAAATAAAAATTTGACCCTTCTGGGGTTTGAACCCATGGCCCTAAGTTTCAATGTTCTAGCCTATTTACTCTTAAAAGCGGAGGTAATGCATAAGGATGGTCATAAAGTATTCGTTCCATACACAGAAGTCTAATTAACCTCTGATAAATATAAAAAAGATTGGGATCATTGTACGACTTTTCACTTATTACATATAAACAGCAATGCAATAGTAATGGTATGAGCCACTAATACCACTTTTGAATCGGCCTCTGAGCTTAATACTTTAATTTTGGCCGGTTAGCACAGGTGCAAACCCGGGTAATAGTATGGTGAATGTCTGTCGACGGGGAGAAAAAATTTTGTAGCAGTTTTCTCAGCAACTACTTATCACATCCTCTTGATATTTGGCATGCAGCATTGTCACATGGTCCCATACCTCATCCACTTCCTGTTTACTTACTGATTTAAATTTTCGACATTAATAGTCAATAGTAAATAGTCAATGATATTTTGTATACAAATGCAACCCGGCCTTTTCTTTCTTTGACATATTTTATTGGTTTTATTCATTATGTCTTGGAACAGAGAACTTCATACTACTGGGCAATATGGGAGAACAAAACTGTTACTTGTTCAATGTTTAATGTGCTTCATAACGACCTATCCAAATGTTTCTTTTATATTTTGTTCATTCTTTAATTTGTGCGAAGAGAAGCTTTGATATTGTAGAAATAGAACTTATTCGCAAGACACATTTATTGGATTTTAATTAACTTGTTAAAAAGTAGTTTGCAACCTTTTTAAACGTGAATCAAATGTAAGTCTCTGTTTGTTTATTAGGCTAATAGTTTAGCACACAAAAAACAACATTTTAATGTATAAAAACTGGTGTAAATTTTATAGTAACTGACATGCAATGTAAATGTAATGCAATTTATTGTTGTTGATGTTGTTGTTTTTATGTGATAGAAGATTGTGACGTTTTGTTGTTACAGAGCATTTATAAGATTTATAGCATTCCATTGATATTTATATACATTTTATAGTTATTTATGTAATGACTTACTGTGCAGCTTTGAATAAATCGAAAACACTAACATTAATACAAGACTTTGTTTTTTGTTTTCTTTCTTACATTCTGTGGGTTTATTGGTAATATTTCACTAGCCTGGGTTCCAGTCCAGTTCCAATTTTTAGCTCGACGTTATTATTTTTTTTTTTAAAAGAAAAAAATAATAGAGGTATTGTTACAGTCATGGCGGCGTTGCCGTCCGTAAACTTGTACTTTGATCATAACTTTTTTTTAAGTTCTAGGTGTATTGTCTTTATACTAAGCCACAACAACCCTTGGGATAACCTTTTATGTGCTTCTGTTCGGAAATTCGACATTCAAAACCACATACGAGTACGAAATAGCGCATATGATATAAATAAGCAAAAATTATTTACGCCTGAATCCTAGGATAATATAAGATGTAAAGACTGCATGTATCACCCAAATATCATCATTATTCTTACAATGTATTTGTGTATAAGGTACATTATGTTCTAAAGGGACTCCACTATTCTTACTTTTTTACGGGACTGGACTGGCAATACTATTTCGGGATTAATCTTCCATTTTATTATGGTCTAGAACAATAATTTGTTGCAAAAATTTCATATCATTCGCTAACTCTGTTTTTCCAGAATAATTATTCTGATTTTGAAATAATGACCCACAATTGAAAATCGTTGCATCTTTTAGTAAACTTTTATTGTAGGAATTTATTTAAATCTAGGAAATCCTTATTGAATATGTCTAAATTGAATAAGCGAATGCACACACTTTGTTTTATACCTCGAGAGGTGACATCCGTTTTAAGGGTATATAGCTTTATATCTATTGTCTTCAGTTAA
This sequence comes from Ruditapes philippinarum, assembly GCF_026571515.1. Classification (NCBI taxonomy): domain Eukaryota; kingdom Metazoa; phylum Mollusca; class Bivalvia; order Venerida; family Veneridae; genus Ruditapes; species Ruditapes philippinarum. Next base: position 176,614 of record NW_026852304.1, on the reverse strand, counting down.
CCAAATTTTTATTTTATTTTTGGCAGAAAGTGATTTTAAAATACCTGTATGGAAGAAAAATGTTTTGAGTATTTTCTTTAGAGGTTATTGCGAATACACAAAATCGTTACTAAACGGTTAAGATAATGGATAATATTGCGAAAATTTTTGTTCTGTTTATGTACAATAATTATGTGTGTTAAAAAATAATACATTCAATGTTACAATTATTTCGAGTATCGACTATAAAAATGTGGAAATGATATACTGTATTTTTACAGCTCATAAATTTTATAAAAATATTTTTTGAGACACAGTTTTATATCCTTTAGAATATTTGGAACTAAGATAGGTAATTGAACTTAAGATATCGCTAACCTAAACCATCGCCGTAGCAAACAGTAATTATAGTGTTTCTCAACGATATGTGAACTCACAACGTATACGTAAATAGCGTATTATAGGCTAAGTGTGATTATTTTGAGACGTAAATATTTACCCCTCTAAATCTATTGCTAATAACTATGCACGATTAATTTACCCCGCATTTTCACTAAACCTATTGATATATAACTCTCATAATTGTTGCTTGTACGCAAGAGAACGTAACTTTTGGCATAAATTTCGAAAGAATTCCCAACCCACCTCAGACATTTTAACTTAAACAAAGAGCCCAGATAGCAGACAGTAGTTGTCCCAACGTTGGGCCAATTACATTTGCTCTGTTGGCCCAACACGTAATGCCAACGTTGGCCCAATGTCAATTTGCTAATTGGGGCAACGTTGGGCCAACGGTTGGTATATGGTTGGCCCAACGACTGCTTTCCTACTCTTATCGTTGGCCCTCCATTGGCCCAATGACTGGTTTTCCTTCCTATCGTTGGCCCTCTGTTGGTCCAACAACTGATTTCCCTTCTTATTGTTGGCCCCCCGTTGGCCCACTGACTGGTTTCCTATAATAAACATTGGCCCTTCGTTGGCCCAATGCCTTATTTTCTACTATCTAAGTTGGCTCTCAGTTGGCCTATCACTTTGTTTCCTACTCTTATTGTTGGCCCTCCATTGGCCCAATTACTTGTTTCTTACTACTAACGCTGGCCCTCAGATGACACGACCAAAAACAGCATGTCTCCTAGAATTCAGAGAGACCGTAAAATAAAAGAACATAAGATATTCTAATTACTCCAATTTATTTCTAAATGTTTTTCACATATCATTTTCATTTCCTTCTCTTTGTTGTTGCAACATTTTAGTCAGTCTCTTCCTCCGCCCGCCTCCCCTATCCTTGGCATATCTTAGCCACTCCTTCATTCTCTTCTCGATTTCATTATGAGTAGACCCCTGTCTTCTTCCTCTTACAGCATCTGAAATTTATACAGTTTACTGATTTTATTTATATATACACTACTATATAAGAATTTACTAGTTTAAAGGCAAATAAAACTGAAAAACTGCAAACAGAGCTAAGGGATAAGACTTTGATAGTAAAGAAATATTTTAAATTACAAGTCAATAGATTTAATAGTAACAGAGATATTTGACATAATTAAACATTTTAACCTAAAATTTTCAAGTAAAAAAGAGGCATAATTCTGTCAAAATGCAAACAGAGTCATGATGACTATTTACAATACAAGAGTCATATCTTACACCCACGGTGTAAAATAAATTTTTAGCACCAGTGAAATCAACTTTGAAAAAGTAAAAATTCAAACCTAATATGACTGTTTTAAGTCTAAGTTTTTCGAAAGGTTTTTTCGAGCCTTTTTCCAACCCAGTTTGCTATTCTAGGGCAACTTCCTGAGACAAAGTGATGAGACATAACACGGCGAACATTGCTCTCCGCACTATCTCCTCCAAAATTAGACATTTGCTGTCTGAAATGAAATAAAAAAACAATTTTGCAAGTCTGGTAAAAGTAATTGTGTTTAATGCGAAATTACACTTTAAATTAAATTTACACAAAGTTCGTATACCATACCAAACATATTAATATAGATTACCTATTTATTACTCAGAGCAGATTGTATGAGCTTAACAGTTGCTAATTGTAGTTTTCAGTTTGTACTACTTGCAACTTATCAAAGATTTTTTTGCAGTTATCACAATATATTCAGATGTAAAATTATGCACATATCATATTTTAAGCTGATTAACACTGATATAATTAAATGGTTTTAATTTCATTACAAAAATCAAATTCATTCTGGCTTGTTTACCTGAAAACATCAAAGTATTTTCCATTACCAATCCGCCATTTTGTATTAATCACATGACCTGGTCACGTGGATAGTATTTTTATTTGTTTGGGTCGTCAGACCAAACAAATAATGGTAGCGAAATTTCAGAGTCTAATGTTCTTACTTGCAAATGCCGAAAGTAGTCCACTTTTTTGAAGCGGTTACTTCCCTTTTGTATGTACACTAAAGCCGAAAAATTCAGGGGAGATCACTGCGTAAAGATGGTCAAAGACAGGCGCATCAATTTTCAAGCAAAGTAATTCCCGAATGGTCGAAGATTTCTAATATTGTGTTCTGGTATTTTCTGATCGAAAATAACTAAATACAAAGCGGACATTCAATCTCTGACACAGAAGTTTTATGACAAACCTAACAACAAGTAGTTCTCAAAACAGCTTAAAACTAGCGATTTAAAAGAAAGAAGATATTTTATTTTGTTACAAGTTATCCAACAAATTAAAACGCATTTAAAGTTAAACAATAGCGTTGGCTTATAGAATTGTCAATAAATGCACAATCACAAATTACGCGGATGAATATGATTTTATCAATGAAAATACAATTTTTTAGCCATGTAGGATTACCGAATACTACACAAACCGAGTAGTGGAATATATAGATTCTACATGTCGGACTGTTGGGCGAGGGATTTTCGCTAAAATAATTTACTTCCCAATTTTAAACAACAGGTTTACCCTGAAACAAAATACCACGAAATTAATAAGGATTCCTGAATGCAATGGAAGTTCTAAATTTTAGATGACTTGATATTATTCAGACATTCTGTGTATAACTTCTCCGTGGTACAGTTGGTAACGGCGCTCGCTTAGGGAGTGAGAGGTCTCGAGTTCGAATCCCAGTCGAGGAAATACTTTTTTTTGTTAAATTCTTTTTTTAATTTTTTTGTTTAAGGAAGTAGCCATGATTTACAAGGATAAAGTGTGGCTGTCGTAAAAAAGTACATAAATGATTTTTTGATGCAACTCTAGTTATGCAGAATTCCGTATGTGCCTTACAAAATGAATTATAATACATAAAAATAAAACTTATACAGGAAAATGCATACAGATATACAGTACGATTAAGATTGCAAAGATCAGAAATACCAAAGAACTTGAAGCCCTTTGATTCTTTATAAATATACATGCTTATAGTAAGCTTCAGGATTATTACATCTGTGTTAAACAACAGTTAAAAGTCGTTACAAAGCCCTAATTTAGAATAATATGGTTTTCTTCAGGCCGTTCACATATAAATTTAACCGTGGCTTGAAGGGTTTTCGGGCTCGCTTAGGAAGCGAGAGGTCTGGAGTTCAAATCCCAGTAATATTTACTTCAATTTTAAACAACAGGTTTACCCTGAACTCATTTTTTTAAATTGTTAAAGTCAAATAAACATTGGATTGAATATCAGTGTTGCAATTAGTCTTATAGCCAATTTACTACAATTAAAACGCTGGAAAGCATTGGTGGCACTAAGCATATAATCTCACAACCTGCACCTTTCTTACATTCTGAGACCCAAACAAATTCAGCGCCTTCTGTGCTTTGATTAATATATTCTACCTACTGGACCGGTTTTATGTAAACTAAATACTCGTAGAAGCATATACGAACTATCTTTAGCTAAATCATAGAGCAATATAATGCACCTTTCAAAGTAAATCGATCTCCGCATAATGTTGTATTGTAATTCACACAAAGGTTGCCTACAGGTTTTATTCAAATTGTCATTAGTTGTCGCTAAAACAACACAAATATAGTTGTCATTACGTCCTCTCCGCTTGTGATCGTTTATAACAATTTTGGCGTCACTTAAATTGATAATTCAAAGAATTTTCTTAATTACTTCCAAACTGATTTTATAATATTTCTTTTGAAGTTAAATAGAAAAGTCAAAAGATATTTTGTTCTCTGGCGCTAGTTTTCATTCATCTTTGAGCTCAGTTAATGTTCATAAGTTAGCTTATTAGAATTAAAAAAAACCCATCAGCTTGCGATGTTAAAATTCTTTTAAAAAGAGTTGTATTCAAGAATAAAGAGATACGTTTCTCTTGTATATTTCATTTCTTTATTTTTGCTGAGAAACTACAGTTACTCCGAGAAGTGATAAAACAAAAATATTGTGTAAAATAGTTTCAGCCAACTTTTATCTAAAATTGTTTCAGCCAATTTTTATCTAAAATCATTTCAGAATGGTTCATAGGGAATATGATTTGAAGTTATGCATAAACCGTTTTATTCTAGAGATGCATTAACCGTTTTATTCTAGACTTGTGTAACATGTTTTCAGTAAAATAAACTGTTTCAAGTATAAACCATCATTTTATGCACTATCTAGTACAGTTTTCATTAATAAAGACTCCATGAAGTATTAGCATACTAAACTCGAAAGCATTTGACGATGATGATGATTATGATGATGATGGCGGTGGTGGTGTTATTTTCCTTTGTCCGACAAGTTATTATTGAATGATATGAAACATGTAATGTATTGATTTTACAATTCAGTATGTGATAATCATATTTTAATTTCCATATGCAAAGAGCGCAAAAAATACCTCCCAACGCGTATCTAATATACATAGTTGTAAGTAGATAAGGTTATATTAGATATTGAATTATTAAATCACTACCATTAGTTGTTATATTCTCTCTTTAATAAAATATAACGAGATTTATTGCTTATTTTCAACAACATAACGAAAACAATTCTTTTAACTCATTAATTTCAACTTTGCTTGCGATTTGTGCAATAGTTTTTTTTCTTCTTAAGTTACTTGATATGATTTTGGTAAAAAAAACTTTTATATGTTAAACGTTTTATCATTTTTTTCTTTATTTATCTGAATTCTCATTATTCATCGCAGAGACGTCATTGAACTGATGAAACAGTATTAATGGCTCTAATTTCCATTGAGACATTGTTAAAATGAGAAAAATTTGCACAGACAACTGAAAAATATTCTTTATACATCATCTGAACAATGTTCAGAGGAAATTCCGTTTAATAACATCAGCTATTACGAAATATTTTATCATCGGTCTAGAAAAAGAAATTTTATTTCTTATAATATTAATATTTTGCTACATGAATAAATATCAAAGTGTTTTATGTCACTCAAATTATCCTGGTCAATAAAGATAACAGGCTGCCTCTTGTATCTTCCAGTAATCCTAGAAAGTACAAGAGGGAAGTTATTATTATTGACCATAATATGTTTCACTTAACGTATAGTTAAGTGATGATGATCAATTGTAACCGTAATATCACACCTGACGTTTAAGTGTGTTAAAATTATCATGATTGTAAAAATAAGAATATTTGTGTTTGACTTCAACACATTTATAGTTTTATTTGAAACTGTATGCACATGTACCAATTTTAAGCGAAAAAGGTTGCTTTTGAATTATTACATTTGTGTAATACATTTATTAAATTATAGACAATGGTGTTTGAATATGTAGTAAACATTAAATTAAACCGCCTCCATGGTCGAGGGGTTAGAGTCGATGACTTCTAATCCAGTTACATCTCTGGCGTGGGTTCGACCCCTGGGAGATGCTTTGGTAGTTTAGCGCGGAGGAAGGTAGTTTTGTACTGGTGTAACTCTCCAAGAACGATGGTTAGGAAACTACCCGCCTATATGACTGAAATACTGTTGGGAATAGGCGTAAAATGAAACAAGCAAACAAACATTAAATTTGCATTAGCATTGTTATTGGTTAAAACAAATATTTTCCAAAATTTTTATATTTGATGGAAACAGCTACGCCATAGTAATTTTCATATAAGTCATAGCAATTTTCATATAGACCATAACAATTTTTATGTAATGTATACTATGAACCTAGAAGTAGCTTCATTTGCATTTTCCTAATAAAAATGAGACAACAATAGAAAGTAATAAGAAGTAAACATGATTAACCATGTAAGAGCAATCCAAGTCAATCATTTACTGGCCAAAATCAGAGAAATCCAATGTAATTGTAATAAATATCAGAATGAATCTTTAATTGTAAATACAGTCCAACCTGTTCAAATGAGAGAGTCCGAACATAATTTTTATATGCAAGTGGTCTTCAAATGATGATTCTTTTAGTTTATCTGGTCCTTTCTTAACATTTTGATATTTATTCACAGGTGGTTTTTAACACAGGTTTAATTGTAAAGATATTTTGTACATGTGAGAAAAACTGTCAAGTACATTTCAATTTATATTTAGATCTTATTGTTATAGAAACAAACTTTTATGTAAAAGATTTGTTATACTTTCTGTACTTTTTCAGATAGTTTAGTACCATTTTTATAATAATAATTTTTCAGTCTAGTATTTTGGGAAGAAGCAAAACCTGCAATGAAAATAATGTCACGAGACTATTCCTTTTATAGCAAGTAATTTTTGGGGAAAATATAATAAGAAGTGAAACTATTTCGTCTGATCTTTATTAATATGCCAGACAGTTTTTTATTATCAGTGAACTAAATTTGGTCTGACTTAGGCTTTTTGATAAATATTGTGATGATGTAAACTAAACTTGATAATATCAAGAGGAAGAGCAGTTCTGGTGTTGGTGTTGGTAGTTTTCACTCCGGATCACTGCAGTAAGCCACACTGAATTTATTAGAGCACAGGTCAGCCACCGCATTGTTCCTGGGCAGGCTGTGAAGCAGTTTACCAGTACTAGTTGCCTTCACGTTCGCAAGGAACTGATTACTTAATATGTACATGCAAGAGCAGAGGTACAATGCGAATGACCGTAAAAAGGATTTCATGATCAATCGAAACAAAACTGACCTGCGCCGTTCGGGAACCCGATTCACAGTCCAACGCTCTACCTTTTGAGCTAACCGGACGGCTTGAAGAGCAGTCCTTTGATAGATTTTACCTTTTGAGATGTATTCAGTTTAAATGTTATAATGAGTTTACAAATTGTATTGTAAACCGAAATGCAAGTTAACTTTGTTTTTCATTTCAACTTTTCTGAAATTGTTGCTTTGCCTGCGATTTTGTTTTTCAGTTTCACCGTTTCTATGATAGCCCCACAATTTTAGAATTGTATTTTAATTGATAACGCATTTCATTCACATTTAAAAGCTAGGAATAAATGGGCTCTCTAAAAAGTTAAACATTCATCAAGACTAGTGAATGAATGGGCTCCCAAATTAGGTTAACATTTATCAAGACTAATGTAATGAAAGATGGTTGGACATCATCATTTCTATTTGGGAAAGTTTTAATGATAATGACCATGTTACTTTCTTGATAGATAAACCATCGTAGGAAGATCATGCAAGCATTCATTATTTTTGAAAACAAAAAAATCATTGACATTAAATGTTTGTTTGTACAAAAAGTTTGAGAATTTATTTAAACATCAGGATGAAATATTGCTAGTATATAGATACTATGAATATAATCGTATGAATTCTTATTAAATATGCTAATTATTGTGAAAAATAGTATTTCAGTTTCAATGTATGATTTAAGGTATAAATGGGTCAGTTATATTTGATATTCTGAATTAATAAATGTTGCAGTTTTTGTCTTGCTATTAACATTGTTGCACATAAGAAAAAAAACGTTCTGTCATTTGCAGATGATAATATTAATTGATTTGATTTATTTAGAAAGCTTTCGTGTGTTCCAAGAGTTATCAGTGCTCTCCTGATTAATTTGTGTACTCATCATTCACTTCAGGGAAGCCATTTGTAATAAAACATTTTGATGAACTTCATTTCCATCAAAGCTTTTAACGCACGGTATTGTAGTATCCCATTGAGGGAATTATGATTTGTATACATTTACTATCTTTCCTTTGTCTGAAACAAATTATGATCCATAAGATCATCTCATAGAAATGATTTACTGTGAGTATTCGTGTTTCATCCTTAGGAGCTCCTTTGTGAGTGATGACAAGAAAATAATAGAAAGATACATTTCTTAACTCGCTTAAATTTGTTTGATTTTCACCAGTTATTATAAATAATGAAATAGATACTGACAATACCATGGCACTTTTCTCATTCTCCCTAAATAAATGATTTGACAGAACAAACAATTAACCAATGCTGTCGTTTCGAATGTTTATTATTCAGGACAATCAAGTGTGGTTTATAAAATATTTTAATGTAATTTTATTTTAACGTTTTTTAAATTACGGAAACCTGAATTTATTTGGTAACAAGGGAATTTAATAGAAATTGTGTTATATGTTATGTGATTCGTTCTAATAAACATATTTTTTATCATCCTAAGGATATATTGCGTTTTGACCTATGTCTCTGAAATACAGTCCAACCCCGTTTATTCGAAGTGCCTGGGACTGAATATTTACTTCGAATAATCGATGGGTTCGAATAATCGAAATCGGAATATTGTGATTGACGAAAACTACTCCACTATGACCAATCATAGCAAAACTACCTTTTACAACACACTTACTTCCTGTAGTCAATTGAGAAAAATAAATATTTAAGAAAAGATGCGTAAAAATGATTGTATTGACATTGAAGACATAAATACTTGCATTTTATTCTACATTATGTATCGTTTCGTTTCGCGCAAAGCCTTGATAATGGCCGGTATTTACAGCTAAACTCTGGTATTTTGGATTAGGATAAAGGCTCTCATGTAGCGTTACAATTAATGAAAAAAATGTTTTGGATGTTTTTCACAAGTTGACCGGTCAGCGAGTGGATCTGCGCCAATTAGTCTGGCTTCGAATAATAATTAGGCTGGATTCGAATAATAGGTGTGAAATTCTTTCATAATTGTAAAATCTGGACCGAAATTTTACTTCGAAAAATAGGAGCTATTCGGATAATGCATTTCGAATAATACGCTCGTATTTATATTGATTTTTATAGAGATAAAAACGGGACCACCGACCTACTTCGGATAATGCCGGGTATTCTAATAAAGGGTTGACGAATAACCGGGGTTGGACTGTATATACTGAACCAAAAAAGAAACTTTCGCAAAGTATGTGCCAGTCGTTCAAGGGTACCACTTAGATGTACACACTTATATACATGTAGTAGCTTGTAAAACTCGTTTTGTTTCAAAATCGGTCAGCTAATCCCCGTATAAAAGCCCGATATGTGTATTCAACGTAAAAATCGAGTTTCGCGTGCGCGTAAGGTATCCGCTCCACGTGGTGCATATTTGTCTTTACCAAAATATTGCTATAGTCCTAAAGCTGTAGAAAAAAATCGAAAACGTTTTTAATTGAAGTTTTGTATTGAAATGTCAATGCCAAGAATACCCGAACATTTACGTGAGAGGGCCTTGGGCATGCTTGAAGCTGGGTGCACAAGTGCGGAGGTTGCAGCTCGTGTTGGTGCATCCTTACAATTAATCTGAAGCCTTCGGCGGTCGATTTGCACAGACCTGGAGTACAAGGGACTTGCCGCGGCCAATTTTTATCTAACATCATTTCAGAATGGTTCATAGGGAATGTGATTTGAAGTTATGCATAAACCATTTTATTCTAGAGATACATTAACCGTTTTATTCTAGACTTGTGCAACATGTTTTCAGTAAAATAAACTGTTTCAAGTATAAACCATCATTTTATACACTAACTAGTACAGTTTTAAGGTACGTACTATGCAGACGACTTTAGACGTATGCGTCAAGAAATCGCGCGTAAAGAGGGGGGGGGGCAAATTGACTCAAAGCGTTCTGCTCCTGCACCATAATGCGCCAGCTTACACATCCCAAGTTGCGATGGCTGCTGCAACTGACTGCGGCTTTGAAATTTTTCCCCATCCCCCATTTTTTCCGGACTTGGCCCCCTCTGACTTCTACCTGTTTCCGAAACTGAAAACCAAGCTTCGTGGTAGACGTTTTATAAGCAATGAATGGAGGCGGCCAATGAGTTTTTTGAGAAACAAAATAGGGAGCTCTTTTTTGAAGGGTTAAACAAGTTGGAGCACAGGCGGGCAAAGTGCATTGATGTAGAGGGCGATTGTATTGAAAAGTAATACCATTAGTTGGGTTCTCTGACTACCGGAGGAAGTAAATCGGGCCGAAAACTTTTTGGAGCTTAAATACGTTTGATTGCTAATAAAAATAGTTTTAAGAAACCAATTGTGAGTTTGATTTACTTAATCTGGAGGTAAGAATGTAAACAGTAATTATGCTTGACCTTTTGATGTAAATACTGAATATTTTCAAATATATCAACTTATTACTTTCGGTCATGAATAAAATTATATTCTTGCAAATTATTGCTATTGAAATCAAATCTTGATTTAATTTCAGTAGCAATGATTTGCAAGAATATATTTCTTTTATGATCGATCGAAAGTAAGAACAAAAGGTTATGATGATTTTACCGAATGAAGCTTTTAATGGCAAAGTAGTCTATGTAATATTGCGGAAATGAATGGTAATGTTCTTTATCTTTATTAATGAGGAGCGAGTTGTTACATATTAGCTAACTAAAGCCAGTCTGGCTTTTATCCATGTAAACTTTGAGAGAATTACAAAATCGACTAGAGCTGTCATCGATATCGACAATATCGATGTATCGTTGATATTTTTTTGTCAATCAATAATCGATACACATTCTAAAAAATCGACACTTTTGACTTATATATTAAATGTCTAGAAATTATACAATTCACCCAAAATATATGCAGAAGCAGTTATTTATATCTAATGTTATGCTTTTGTTATATAGTGGAATTATTTCATAGCAATGGTGACAAAAACATTGTCTGGAAAAAATCATGCAGTGGACAAGACACTGTACAGAACATGTTTTTGACTGAAATCATTGAAACAGGTATGAAAGTGAATGACAGACAATTGAGTATAGGATATTATCGATATATCGGTGTATCGTTGATTTTAGTCACTTGATATCGATATATCGTTGATATGCTTTGCACTGAATCAATGACAGCTCTAAAATCGACAGTATGATACAAGCCTAGTTGCCATTGTTTCCAGCTTGTAATCAATTCCGTAATGCTTTTATGTTGCTATTTTCTTTTGTGCGGCTAAAAAGAACAATAGAGAGAACAATAGAGTAGCCACATTATTACTGTCCCGTTAGAACGTCCGTCCATCTGTCCGCCCTTCCGTCCGACATTTTTGTCCGGAGCGTTTCTCAAAAAGTGTTTGAGGTATCAACTTGAAACTTCATAGGTGGATAGATCATATTGAGGAGGAGTGCAGTGCACAGAAATGATAACACTACCCTGCATAATTTTCCAGTTATTGCCCTTTGTTATTTTCCAAACTTATTTTTTGTCCAGAGCATAACTCAAAAACTTTTGAAATATCAACATGATACTTCATGGGTGGATATATCTCACTCAGGAGGTGTGCAGTGCACAAGAATAATAATTCTACCCTTCATATTTTTTAGTTACTTTTCATGTATTTAATCAAATCAATAAAATTATAGTTATGTTAATTCATATTTTTTTACATTGCAATTTACAATTTGAAAATACAGAAGCCTCAACAAACATAATTTTATTGATTTGATTAAATACATGTGTTAAATATCATTCACACAGTTGTCATTTACAAGTAATTGAACAAAATATACATGCATGATATACCATGCTACAATACTATATATTAAAAAGCTTACAGCAAAATTTTAACTATCATGTCTGTTTCTTCAATAACATTTTCTGTATATTTCAAGTAATACACGTTGCTGACACATAGTATGGTAGTTATATCATGACATTTTCACGTAGATTGATAAATAAGGGGTTTCATTACACCTTCTTACTGGAATATCCTTAGCATTTGACGTTTCCTTAACGAAAAGAAACACGTTAACAGAAATTTTAGATTCATATATTCAAGTTTATATCCCATGCTAATATATAAAACCAGTATACTTTATATATTCAAAGGCACATTTTGTTTCAGAAACCAATACTTTTTACTTCTATTGAAGGGCAAGCTTGACTATTATCTGTAACGTTTAATTAATGGTTTTAGAGCGTGGGTTATATGCCTGAACCCAAAATGGTATTTTGACTACCATAGAATATCATATCCTAACAACAATAACTGTACAAATTGCCAGAAAACAACAAAAGGAAACGATTTAAGGTTCTCATTATCACAATGTATTTATCATAATGTAATGTATGTACGTGATATTCTACATACCTTTTATAATAGCTCAAAAGCAACTACAAACATCACAAAGTTCGGAATCTAGGTTGATCTTGTTATATTTGACAAGACGCAAGACACTATTAACGCCGTTCATTTTATCTTCAAGCGTGAAACATTTTAATCTTTTCTTTTTGTTTTTGTTAGTCATTCTGATTTTTCAATATAATAACTTGCAGAAATGCGACACTGTTTTTTTGTTGTTTTTTTTGTTTTGTTTTATTTGTTTTTGTTTTAATTTTAACTTCAAAAACACACGCACTGAAGAAGGTTTTAATGGTGTGTATTCATGTTCTACGTTTTAAGTTATCCGATATGTACCGAAAAAGACGATGTTTTACGATTGGGAGTGAAACAGCAAACGAATTAAAGGTAATAAAGAATTCTGGAAAATATACTATCTGATATTTATTTAGTTTAATTCACTATGAGTGGATGCATTTAATTTTCAAACGGACGCATTTCGAAGAATTCTTTTAGTACTTTTTCACTTCAGAATATTTTTTTAGTTCCGATTTTGAAGAAAAAGAATAAAAGAAACGAAAAAAATCGGAAAACATAATTGATTCATCTTATTATTTCTAATCCGTTCATTTCTTGCCTGCTGTACAATAAGACAGTACAATATGACAAAACAGACAAAGCAACAAGGAAACAAGACTGGTTTGATGTATAATAATGTTAAAAGTTTCTGGTTATGTCTTATTTACTTATTTAAATTTAGCGGTGACTATAATCTCTAAACACAGAAAACGTCACAGTAAGTATATACAATACTTTAACATTCCCCCTTTTTGTGACATTTATCTGTTTTTATGACATATTCATGATATTACATTTGATAGCTTTCTTGTGTATACAAGAGAAAATTTAGATTTACGAGGCAATATAAAAGTTTTCTTTAAATGTTAGTAAAGTGATGATAGATAAAATTATGTTTTATCAAAGTACAGCTTTAAGAAAAACTTGTTGATGCTGTATACATTTAGTTATGTTTATCATAACATGAAGAACATAATCTGGACAAGAAAAATCAAAGAATATTTGCATATTAAAGGCATATATTGCCTCAAAAACAAATACATATTTACTTCTTTAGTAAGGACAAACATGAATGTTATAATGTTATAATAATGGTGTTTAAGGGTGTTAAATGCTTGTTTCCTGGAGAAAGAATAGCTAACTGTGAAATAATTTGTCATAAAAGTATAATATTGTAAACAAAGTAGTATTTTGATATGCATATAAAATACTCATTAACTATAACTATACTAATTGGCAAAAAGCAACAAAACAAATAAATAGTTCAGGTTATTTGCCAATGAGTTACGTTTAAGATATTATAAAAGTACACCAATTTAAAAAGCTTTTGAAAAAACAACATATGAAAAAATAGTTCAGATAATTTGCCAATGAGTGACGTTTTGGATACAATAAAAATACTCCATATTTAAAAAGCTTTCGGAAAAAAAAAACAAATAAAAGAATTTCTCAGGCATAATGGGACTTTAATATGACAATTCTTTATTTATATAAGTGTTTTGTTGCAGCCAGCAGGCTAAAGGTTAAGTAAGTTGTTTTAATGAATTCATATTAAAACAATAATAACAATATTAATCGCACGTAATATCAGAGCACGCACGGTAAATAAAGTTCGAGTACTGTATACTCACAGTGATTTCGTGGATAATAGTAACCAGTTGAATTGTTTGTTTACATGTAATTCAGCCATATTGCACTATATCCCATTCTTATCTGACGTGTAAAAACAGCTATTCTAAAGCGATATTAGAGGATATATAATGGAATAACATAGTCAACACACAGGTAACATATTCATTTTTTTCTTGCTTAAGTAGATTATTATTTCATAGATGCGCATCAGTGCATCACAATGTATTTATTGTTAACAGTTAACAAGGTTTAAAGAATTTAAAGGTCAATATCTAACATTATCTTAACTGTTATAACTGTAGAAAATCTACTCAACATGGTTATTTGGCGCATTTAACTATTGAAACTTAATTAAAAAGTGTTTTAAAAAGTTAAATTATTTAACGATGTTACATAGTTATCAGCTGAGGAATAATACTATCCTTTTTTATACAACTGGGGCGTAGCTTGTTTTGAATTCATATGTAATATAATTTCGAGGAGGGAGGAGAGGGAGGGGTGTTAATGTCTTACTATACCAAGAATATTTTGCCCTTTCTCGTCAGAGATGAATTTTGGCGATCTGTACACTGCATCTTTTCAAATGATTAACAGTTACACGTAGACATTTTTTCACATTTAATAATTTAAAAAGAATAATAAACTGCGGCCTAAAGAAACTACGCCACTTATTGGTGATTAATGATAAGGAACATTAACAGCTAATATTAAATTGTGTTCTGTGGAAATCTTTAAGTGTACGATGTAGATTTCTATATGGATGTCAGAATAACTGGTTATTTTGCTTGTTGTAGACGAAGTGTTAATATTTTCAGTTGCAATTTGGTTACACAATTCTGTATACATACCTGGGTAAAATAATGCAGATATGTATTGTTCATACAATGCTTTATTTCGTATTGGAATTTAATAATTATCAGAATTTCAGTTTTGTGAAAATCGCGGAAGGGTGAAAAGTTAAATTGCAGAATTGCGATAATTTAATGAATTTTGTTGCGTTCCGTTACCACTCAATGAAATATATAAATCATCAACCAAATATTACATAATTACCAAATAGAAGTCACTAAACCGATAAATAACTTAAAAGCATTAACGAAATCAGATTGATTAAACCAACCAAAATTCAATTCAAGCAAATTCAACAAATGTCTTCAAAATCAATAAAAGCTCCTTTGTATTTGAAATACCGTAATCATACATTTTAGCAAAGAAAGTTAGAGAGGAAATTTGTATACTACTTTAAGCAAAATATTGGCGCATTTGGTATCTAAATACTACCTGTTGTTGTTTGTATTGTAATTGCCTAGTGATGGTGAGGAAACTTTTTCCGAAGTTAAAAATTTATGTCCAAAACTGAATTGATAACATATAATTAACATTTGGTTTTTTTTATTGTTTTTTATGCAGGATGTCTAAATTTCTGGATGACGATCCTACACTTTCATTGAAACTATCGGAAGTCATGGGTAACATAGGAATACGAAAAGAGATAGTTCTTAAAAGAAGAAGAACATATATGTTGATGGAAACTCTAGATACAATTACTCGTCGTATACAAGGCAAGAATATAACCACTTACAACTTAGGAAGTCAATCAGAAGGATCAACAACAGTAGACCTTGACTCCGATATTGATACTCTTTTCGGATATCATTATTTGAACATTATTCTAGACTGTAAAGAAGCAAAGCCCAGAGCAGAAAATGTTCTATTGGTTCAGGATGAAACCACCGCTCCTGGTCATTGTTATTTACAATGTGAAAAACCGAAAGTAAATTTTGTATGCTTAATAGATAAAAAATACTTTCATCCATATGGCAAAAATAAATGGCTTTTGAAAAACACATGTTTTGATGAAGAGGTTAAATTTAAATACAATCGAAAGAAAGGTCCAGCCCATTCTTTTCAAGGAAAGGTTGCTTACAATGACGAAGATAACGTCATAGCATGGCATTGCAAATATTGGCCGAGAGAAGCTCGACGATGGACGAAGGATAAAGGTAAAGGTGATTGGCCAACAGAGGATATAAGAAGAGAGTGTGAGGCAACTGGGTGTATCATTGTACCAGTGAGCAGCAAAAACAGTCAGTACAAGGACCTAGAATGGAGAATATCAACTTGTCTGGCTGAGAGATGTCTAATGTTCAGTTTAAATGTCACACAAATGAGATGTTATGTTTTGATGAAAATGATATTCAAAACAGTCACAGAACATACTTGTTCGATGGTTAAACTTTCCAGTTACGTGTTAAAAACTGTTCTATTCTATTGTATTGAAAATACTAAATCCTGTGAGTGGACAGAAAACAAATTGTTTGATTGTTTGCAAAGATGCCTTTTATATTTAGAAACTTGCATCAGAAAACAAAATTGTTCACACTTTTTTATTCCTGGACATAATCTTATAAGAGGGAAGGACCCTACTTTTTATAAAGGTGCTCTTATGATGTTACAATATTTCACAAACAGTAATGGACAATTTCTTCTCGAAATCTCGCTTGATCAGCTAAATAAGAGGCTTAATGAAAAGATGAGTATGGATCTAAATTCTAAAATGATTTCTCCTGGTATTCAACAAACGGAAACTGTGTCCAAGATCATTTCAGGATCGCTCATAAGTCATATTGCAGTCCAGCTAAATATTTGCCACTTACTTCATTTACAATTAGTCCATAATTCTGTACAGGTTGCACAAAATCAGTTGACAAAATTGAATAAAATCGCAATCAACAGTTCGGAAAAATCTTTGCATAGATCAGTGTACAAACTTATCGCGCCATTAATGTATTCATCGTTAGCATCTGCTATTGCATCAAACGAAATTGAACGCATGGAATATATATCTTCATTTACATCAATCTTATTTGTGATCGGTTCGTCTTCAGACGTGTCGTCGGGAAAATTGAAGTTTGCTTCGGCTTTATACTGCTCGGGAGATATGTATAATGCACGGTGTTTACTCGAACACATTGAACAGAAATATCATAAAAACTTTAAAAATATAAAAACCGTGTGTTCCTGTTCTGAGAAGGATGAAATAAAGTTTGAAATGACAGGCTTTAGAGCAAAATGTTTGACAGGGAATGAAGAACTGATCAAAGATATAACATCATTCTGTGTAAAGTTCTTGCCTAGCGAAAAAAATTGTATTCCGAATGAATTAAGGTATGAAATATATAGATCCACAGCTAATGATAAACTGTATAGGAAAGGAACAGATACATTGTGGATGGATTTGGCGATAGTAGACTCTCTTCCTTTTATGTACTTCTTACAGTACAAAACGTATGGGCGACTAAAAATGGCTGAAAAACAAAAAACCGCACTTTCAAATTTTGCGACGGCTATTACTAAAGAATTATACTTAGGGCACGAGGAGACTGCATATAATTTGATTGGCCAGTGCTGTGAACAAGAAAATAAGCCCGACACTGCTTTGGACATATATATTGAATCTTTGAAGATACGCAAAAAAAACAATGCTGCAAATGTGCTCATTTGTAGACTTATTTCTGCATTAGTTAATAAAAGTTTTCATTCTTAACAGTCGCGTAAAAGATTAAAGTAACAAATGAATCTTTTCGAATTCAGATTTAACAAAGGTTCAGATAAATTACACTGTTCCAGTTACTCAACATTTTTCAGCTGATTATTTTTTTATTTTAAAAAGTAAACTGGATGTTTAAGACTTTATTAAAATAAGATAGTTTTCTTCTTTCAAAGTGACAAAGCCTTATATCTGGAGCCTGTAGTTAAAATGCATTGTATAAATTTTTAAGCACAATACATCCAAAAACAAATCTCTATGAAAACAAAAATTTGTCCTAGAAAACGAATATGTCGCATTCGCGGTCTCATTGCTAAATGGTGCAAAAATCTGCATTCACTGCTACTTAAAATAACAAATATCATTTTGTGTCGTATCATTTTATTCTATTTACCTACAATTTAATTTGCCTATTGTACAAAATGTTGAAATATCTTAATAAAGAGATAAACTATTTTCTTGTAGCAATATTTATACAAAGATTTCGATATTCATTTACAAATTGGAAAATTATTTACATTTAAGGCACACATTATTCCTCAGAAGCGATAATTTACTGATTTATTTAGGGTACACTTGAATTTAATATCGTTTGAATTATAGTTTACGAGTATGTTAAATGTTTGTTACCTAAAGAAATTAGCTTGTAATATTAATTTAATTTGTAATAAAAGAAGCCGAATATAAACGAAGTTTTATTTTTACTTCCATACAAAAAACTAAATCACTACATCTCTACTATCTGCCAAAATGCAACAGCAGATAAAAATGGTTCAATTAAATGGCTGATTATTATTTTGGTGAAACTTTAACAGAACACAAGAAAAAAGCTTTTAAGATATTATTGTAATTAACGAGGATTGAAAGTGCCGTTTGCAGTGTTTAAATCATTTCTTTTGTTCAGTTCACAACATTTTACTTTTAAAAAGATTTTTCTAATTTTTCATGAAAATTAGCATGAATCTTGAGACATGCTGCTTTTGTTATGTCATATGTCATGTTTGGTAAATGGACCTGACGTAAAATCCACAAAATCAAATATGTTATAAAATGAAAATTTATTATTTTTATGATAATTTAATGCATGTACGTGACTTTCTACATACATTTTAAAATTCTTTAAAATGGTCTTTAAATATAATAATATATAATAATTTAAGTTTGGAATCTAGGTGGAAATTTTTCAACACACAAACATAATCTTTTTTTTTGCATACCTATACTTTAATAAACGACAAATAAAAGACAACTTGAATGCCGTTCGTTTTATCTTCAATCGAAATACATTTTTATCTTCTATTTCTTTTTATTTGAGTGATTCTGGTTTTTTTTTTCAAATATAACAACTTGCATTATGCGAGACTGTTTTTTTTTTTTTTTTTTTTTTTTTTTTTTAATTTTAACTTTAACGTTTTGGTGAAGGTTTAAATACATTTTATGTTGAAACTCAGAAAGAAGCTCGTTCAAGTAGTTCAATGGAATAATGTAGTTTTATTTCTTTTAGTTATTCTCAATTTTGTTTTGTCATTTTTTCTAATTTTACAACTACATGAAATGCGGTACTTCTAACGTACTGAAAAGATATAATATTCTTTTATGATTAAACTCAGAAAGTAGTTCGTTCAAGTAGTTCAAAAACACCTGCTTTTAATTTTTTCTGTAGCGTTAAGTTTCGCTACAAAAAAAACTTAAATTTAAAATTCTGATTATTTTAATAGTCTGTAGAACATGTAGAAGATGAAAAAAAAACAATATATGTTTGAATAATTTACAAAAAAAATAGTGAAATGTATACTTCTGCTCAGGTTTAATTTAATGGTTGATGACAGAGCATCTGCAACTTGGAATGGCACGGAAGTGTCACAATGAAGGTTCCATGATAACCGCCATATGAACACATCTGCGGATGTTTCTAAATTCAAAATTTTACTAGTTTATGTTTGAATGTTGAATTCTGCTTAAGCCGGTGCTAGGGGGCGTGGACGGTAACTTGCACTTTCCAGTACCGTCCATGAACAGGCTCAATCAAACCGAGCCTGCAACATTTTCAATTTTGTCGTGTTGGGCTTTCTTTAGGGATTCTGTATTTTTCTATTTTATGGTCACATCCGTGTTATTTGTGCCGTGTGGCGGCTGTAAAAAGTCTCCCCGTACATTTAATCAATGATGTTATATTTTCGATCCTCGAAGATCGTTCAGCACGACATTATTGTTGTGCTTGTGGTATTTTTAGTTTCAACTTTTGACATTTTCTAGTTGGGTGGTTCCAATATTCCTACTTGAATAATGTTGAATCACCCTTAGGATATGTTGCCTGCTTTTTAAATTTGTCTTTTGACGTCTTATCTGTGATATGCAGGCTTCATAACCTCTGGTCCCCTTTCAATATTCCATTTTATTTAGTTCCGCCCATTGTTTTCTCGTTTAGGGCACACGCTTTTTATTACTTGGGGACCATACGCCGCTTTTCATGGAATGGCACGGAAGTGTCACATTGAAGGTTCCATGATAACAGCCATATGAACACATCTGCGGATGTTTCTAAATTCAAAATTTTACTAGTTCATGTTTAAATGTTGAATTCTGCTTAAGCCGGTGCTAGTACTGCACTTTCCAGTACCGTCCATGAACAGGCTCAATCAAACCGAGCCTGCAACATTTTCAATTTTGTCGTGTTGGGCTTTCTTTGGGGATTCTGTATTTTTCTATTTGATAATTGGTTCAAAGACAGTGTCTACTACTTAAACCGGTGCTTAGGAGCATGTGAGATGTTGCACTTTTATTATTTGTCATAAATAGACTCATCAAGTCGAGCTAAAGACCTAAAATGACAAAACGCACCATGAACGTCAAAAAGATCATGTTTGTAATTTTCATTACCAATCAAGGTCCTTCTATTGAAATTGTTGTACCAGAGGGTAAATCTGTTAATGCTAAGTTTTACAAAGGCAAGGTCCTTCATAAATAAAAGAAATATTTAAAAAACCGTCGACCAGCAACTGGTCTCCGTGGTGTTGTGTTAGAATTATCGTCACACAAAGCGGCCATTGAACGAGAATATCTGAAACAGGAAAAAGTTGTCGAGCTTCCTCGCCCTCCTCTTTCGCCAGATCTTACCCCTAGTGACTTTTTCCTATTTCCAAGGCTAAAAATACACCTTGCTGGAAGAAAAAATCAAAAACAAAAAATCTCGGTTCGGCTATTTTCCAGTGTCTGAACAGTATACCTCGTTAAGATTATGCAACGCACTTTAAAATTGGATTAAAAAACTAAAACTTTGTATATCACAGGTTGTTAGTATTTTGAAGGATTAAGATAATTGTTTTGGCACTGTTAGTTAAGCACTGTTTGAAATTGACCCGGATGCATTCATATTTGAACACCCCTCGTACAAGTATTAAACTAAACAAACAGCATGCAATGCTCATTATTAAACGAAAAAAATATAATGACTATGCACAGACATTCAAAATCCAAGCCATTTTCTCTATGATAAAATCCTTTTCAAAAGAGGTGTATTCAAGAATAAGATACCTGTCTGTTGCACTATGTTTCATAACATCTCTTTTGCTGATAAACTACAGTGTTTTCGAGAATTGATGGAACAAAAACATTGTATAAAATAGTTTCAGCTAATTTTGATCTAAAATCGTTTTTAAAAGTGATTTTTTTTGTCTAAAATGATATTAGGAATTTTGATTTGAAGTCAGGATAAATAGTTTTGTTCTAGACTCGTATAACATGTTTTCAATAAGATGTAAACCATCAATTTATGTACTAACAAGTACAGTTTACATTAATAAAGACTCCATGAAATATTAGCATAACCAAGGAAAGCATTTGATGATGATGACGATGATGGTGGTGGTGTTATTTTCCTTTGTCCGACTAGTTAGACAGTTTATTATAAAACGATATGAAATATGTAATGTATTGATTTTCCAATTCAGTATGTGATAATCATATTTTAATGCCATATGGACTAACAAAGAGCACAAACAACCTCCCAATACATAATTGTAAGTAGATAAGGTTATACATGTATTAGATATTGAATTATTAAATCACTACCATTAGTTGTTATATTCTCTCTTTTATAGAATATAACGAGATTTATTGCTTATTTTTAACAACATAACGAAAACAATTCTTTTAACTCATTAATTTCAACTTTGCTTGCTTTTGAGCAATAGTTTTTTTCTTTCTTAAATTACTTGATATGATTTTTGTAAAAAAAACTTTTAAATGTTAAACGTGTTATCATTTCTTTCTATTTTAAATTGAGTTCTCATTATTTATCGCAGAGACATACTTGGACTGATGAAACAGTATTAATGGCTCTAATTTCCATAGAGACATTGTTAAAATGAGAAATATTTGCACAGACAAATGAAAAATATTCTTCATACATCATCTGAACAATGTTCAGAGGAAATTCCGTTTAATAACATTAGCTGTTACGGAATATTTTATCATCAGTCTAGAAAAAAAGAAATTGTATTATGCCCTCGAAGGGAGGCATATTAAAATCGCGCCGTCCGTCCGTCTGTCTGTGCGTCCCAACTTCATTCGTGTCCGGACTGTAACTTTGTCATACATTGAAGAATTTGGAAGAACTTGGCACAAATGTCTACCACATCAAAACGACGTGTCGCCGCGTCCAAGAACCACGTTCCTACCTTAAAGGTCAAGGTCACACTATTAATTTCTAGTTCATCTGATTAATGAAAAGTGGTCAAGGGGTGACCTTTCTCAACATTTTGATATTTATTCGCAGGTGGTTTTTAACACGTGTTTAATTTTAAAGTGTTATTTTGTACATCTGATAAGTACATTTTAATTTATATTAAAATCTTCTGGTTATAGAAAGAAAATTTTCTGATTATAGAAACAAAATTTAATATATAGTATTTGATATACTTTCTGTACTTTTTCAGACAGTTAAGTACCATTTTTATAAAAATATTTTCCAGTCTAAGAAGCCAAACTTGCACTGAAAATAATGTCACGAGACTATTCCTTTTATAGCAAGTAATTCTATGAGAAAAAACAATAAAGATGTGAACATGTTTTGTCTACCTGATCTTTATTAATGAGATAGACAGTTATTTATAATCAACGAACTATATTCGGCCTGTCTTTTCTTCTGATATATATCGTGATGATGTAAAATAAACATGGAAATATCAAGAGGAAGAGAAGTCCTGGTGGTGGTGTTGGTAGTTTTAACTCCGGATCACTGCAGTAAGCCACACTAAATTTATTAGAGCACAGTTCAGCCACCGTATTGTTCCTGGAAGGCTGTCAAGCAGTTTACCAGTACTGGTTGCCTTCACGTTCGCAAGGAACATGCAAGAGCAGAGGTACAATGCGAATGACCGTAAAATGGATTTCATGATCAATCAAAACAAAACTAATCTGCGCCGTTCGGGAACCCGATTCACAGTCCAACGCTCTACCTTTTGAGCTAACCGAACGGCTTGAAGAGCAGTCCTTTGATAGATTTTACCTTTTGAGATATATTCAGTTTAAATGTTATAATGAGTTTACAAATTGTATTGTTGCTTTGCCTGCGTCACCGTTTCTATGATAGCCCCAAAATTTTAGAATTGTATTTTAATTGATAACGCATTTCATTCACATCTTAAAGCTAGGAATAAATGGGCTCTCTAAAAAGTTAAACATTCATCAAGACTAGTGAATGAATGGACTCCCAAATTAGGTTAACAAGACAAATGTAATGAAAGATGGTTGGACATCATCATTTCTATTAGGGAAAGTTTTAATGATAATGGCCATGTTACTTTCTTGATAGATAAACCATCGTAGGAAGATAATGCAAGCATTCATTATTTTTGGAAAAAAAAATCATATACATTTGTACATTAAATGTTTGTTTGTACAAAAGGTTTGAAATTTGACATCAGGACGAAATATTGCTAGTAAGAATATAATCGTATGAATTCTTATTACATATGTATTTTAGTTTCAATATCTGATATAAGGTATAAATTGGTCAGCTATATTTGATATTCTGAATTAATAAATGCGACAGACTTCGTCTTGCTATTAACATTGTTGCTCAAAAAAGAAAAAAAAATCTGTCATTTGCAGATGATAATATTAATTGATTTGATTTATTTAGAAAGCTTTCATATGTTCCAAGAGTTATCAGTGCTCTCCTGATTAATTTGTGTACTCATCATTCACTTCAGGGAAGCCATTTATAATAAAACATTTTGATGATCTTCATTTCCATTAAAGCTTTTAACGCACGGTATTGTAATATCCCATTGAGGGAAGGGGGAATTATAATTTGTATACATTTACTATCTTTCCTTTGCCTGAAACAAATAATGATCCATTAGATCATCTCATAGAAATGATTTACTGTTGGTATTCATGTTTCACCTTAAAAGCTCCTTTGTGAGTGATGACAAGAAAATAAAAGAAAGATACATTTCTTAACTCGGTTTTGTTTGATTTTCCTTCACCAGTTATTGTAAATAATGCAATTAATGCTGACAATACTGTGGCAATTTTCGCAGTCTCCATGAAGAAATAATTTTGACAGAATGAACAATTAACTATTGCTATCGTTTTGAATGTTATTTGTTCAGGACAAACAAGTGTGGTTTCTAATATATTCCAATGTAATCATTTTTGTTAACATTTTGGAATTACGGAAACCTATATTTCTTTTGGTAACAAATGAATATAATCAGAAATTGAGTTATATGTTATGTAATTTGTTTCAAATAAGTATCCTCATTCATGATGGATGTAAAATTGGTTTGATTAAATTTTAATTATCCTTGCAATAAATTAAATGCCTTTTGACCGATGTCTGTATTATTAGCTTTAACACCTGTTATCTCCTTTCAATATTTAAATCTTAACGTAGCTCCGTCCATCGTGGCACATGCATAAGTTTACTTGTGGGCCATGGAATGTTGAATGATCGATCATTGCCGTATGGAAACATCTGTTAATGTTCATGAATTTAATATTGTGCTATTTCCATTTTCCAATGTTGAAGCTTGCTTAGACCGGTGCTAGGGGGTGGAGAGACGGACGATGGCCTTAACAACTACCGTCGATGATCAGATTAAATCAAACTGACCCTGCAACAGTAACAATTTTGTCGTTTAAGTTCTGCATTTTTAGAACAATGTTGCTTGTATAAACAATATTGTTTTTCTAGTTGTTTGGAATCTTAACATTTCACTATTTCAAATGAGTACTGACGTTCATGTTGAAGACCAGAAAACAAAAACATGGTTTATGAAGCATTTCTGCCTTAGGTTTTATAAATTTTATTTTGTTGAAATGGAGAATAAATATTTTTATGACAGGCATAACAGCAGCGCTTGTTTTAATGTTTTCCTATTTGATTTGAAAGTGGGTTTTTTGTTTTACTTGAATCGAAGCATTTACTTGCATAATTTAGAGTAAGTGTTTACAATGAAAACAATTATGTATATTCGATGAACATTATGATATTGTGCAAAGTAGGTGGTTACACACCTAAGACATCATTTTGATAGAAAGTAATTGAAAAAATGTTAATTAGTGACTCATTAGAACAAATATAAGTAAAATAATGGCAAAAATTGATTTGGTCAGAAGTAAATCATTTACATTTAAGATTTATGAGCAATTCCTATATTAGAAATAAATGTTTAATTGATAAATAATATAGAAGTATCACTGTCTGTGATCGTTTATGAATATTTATTAGATCTTTTTGCTTTGTGAATTATATAATTTTTGTACTGTAGAATCAATCTGTTTTACATAAAATTTCACATTGTGATTGACCAGTTAATATTCGGTTATCTTTTCAATTACGAGACAGTATTTTGTATTCATATATTTCTGAGATTATTTGATAAAGGCATTAAGAATATGACAACATTATACTCTATAGGAATTCATCTTCTTGACATTTGCAAAGCCACCAATAACCGGATCCTTCAATAGGCAATTATTATCTGTCATGGCTTTTCCATATATTTTTATTGCAATCTTGGCCAGACAAGGAAGTATGCATGCAATTCACGATCAATGTCAAACTCGGAATGTATTATGCAAAGAATAATAGAATTAACAATTTTTATCACCATCATTTTCTCATATTTTCACTTGGCTATGAGGAAATTTGGCATATTTTGACAAGTAAAGTATGATGGTAATGTCTGAGTACTGTTAGTGACCAATACTGCATGTCATCTTAACAGAACAATTTTTGAGTTGTTCATAAAATTTAAGACTAATCTTTAGATATGCCGCTTTCAATCAATCAATGTCAAACTCGGAATACATTATGCAAAGTATGACAGAACTTATAATTTATATCACCATCATTTATCCCACTTGGCTATGAGTAATGTTTGCATATTTTGACAAGTAATACATTTAGGTAATATTTTAAGACTGTTACTGACTAACACTGCATATCATCTAACTTAATGGTTGTCAACAGAAAAATTTTTGAGTTGTTTATAAAATTGAAGACCAATCTTGAACCATGCCGCTTTCAAACAAAAGTTTTACTATGGGGTAACTATTTTTTTCTAAATCAATTGTAAACGCTTTAAGTGATATTAGATTATTACCTATGAATCGTATTAACATCCAGCGATCTTAGATCTGTAGGAAAAAATCTTCCTTTCCTCCCTTGTAGTTACCCTCTCTTTTATTGTTTTAATGAAAAACTTAAACTGTCATCAATGTTATCATAAAAATAGTTTTGATTACGTTCAGTTGTTGATAAAAAATGTTTAAAGAAACCAATCAAGAGTTTGATTTACTTAATCTGGAGGTAAGAATGTAAACAGTAATTATGCTTGACCTTTTGATGTAAATACTGAATAACATAAATATTTGTAAATAATATAATGAAATGTTAAATGTGTGCCTCCTCGGTGAATAGTTTGACCTTTGCATTTCTTCATTTACGTCTATATTAAAATGTAAAGCTGTGACAGTAAATATTAATCTTAATTTTCGTCTTTTATGGTTCCTTTATAGAATGAGATGAATTACAATAGATACATTTTTATGTATTGATGATGCTAATTAAAGAACTAAAGTTAAGAACTCTAACTCCTAAATCACCTTCCCATGTTCTGCAAAAGGAGAATAACATACTGGATAAAAGATGTCAAAAGTTTTTAAGAAATAAAAAGATCCTTTGAATATTCCTGTAATATGTATAACTACACTTATAATTTTTGAAAGTTGATAAGTTTTAGTTTTTTAACCTTTGGCTTGTCATAACTCGAGATCATTTTTAGGTATGAGAGATTTCAGTCTAAACATCAAATCGGAGATTTCACAAATAAACATTCATTCCAATGATCCATTCTCCTACATTGATTTCAAATAACTTCATTTCCCCCAATACCTTTCAATGGAGGCAATGGACGTAATTAGCTTCCCACTAAGATAAACATTAATCAAGATTATCAAAGCTAACTATGTGATTATAGAAAATCCTTTATTGTTTATAGAGAAATTACAGTAATAAGACGATCTATTTCACTTTTGTTGACAGCCGCAATACTGTAGAATGATTATGTTCTTAGGGTAATGATTTTGTTACGCGTTATTTTTATTTAAAAATCATTTATTAAAGCTGCGTCTACCTTACCTTGTGTTTTCATCGTCAGATCCTCAACAGGTTCTCGTAAGAAACTATACTGGCGAGGCATGAAAATGATTAACAAAATTATACGAATTCGTTTCACAAACATGATAAAATATATATATTTAAAGTTGATTCCAGAATAAATACTAAAAAATGAAAATAAAGACAAAAAGTCAACATAGTGTTTAAAATTATATAAAACACCATGATTAACGAAAGGAAAACAATCTATCAAACAAATAAATATATAAACAAGTATATGCAAGGAAAAGCGTATACGGTATTCTGTTCTGACTTCATAAACACGTGTGTTGTAATGTTTAAGTGGATTACAATAGTACAAATTTATTTAAAACTTGAAAACCTTATTTAATAAAGTAACGATTATGAGATCGTTTTCATCAACAGTTTTTGTTTCTCGTATGCCATGATATGTAGGTTTTATGACATTTTTGCGCATGTATTATTTTATCTTAGCGTTTTCATGTCTTCAAGTTATTCTTTTCATTTTTTTCTTCTTTAACTTCTTATAATTCATTGCAGAGATCCTTTTAAGAGATTAAACAATTTTGATGGCATCCATTGGCATTAAGGCTGTTAGTGTCCATTATTGAATTATCCCAGTGAGAGATATATTTGCGATCAGTAAAGTATATATCATATTCATCCTATATTTTCTCTTTGTTAAATACAAATGTTTGCCCATTATTTCTTGCAAGAAAACGAAATGCTTCTTTGATGATTATTAATCAAACATCTTATCTCTAAGTCAACTTTGTAGAGATAATGGAACATAATTCTAAGGCACAGATACTGTAAAACATCTTCATTTCCTGAACATAAAGGTTTTTTAAACGAAATACACGAAATATCACATCGAAAGATATGTTGGCCCAGGCAGAATATATAAATAATATATTAAAGTTGGATAATAAGTGTAACGTTTTAGTAATACATATACATTGCACTGCATGTATGAATAATCTGATTCTATAGGACCGAAAAATATGTATTTAAATATCAATACATTACTTAAGATCATTAATGAAATATATTATTGCCAATTATTGCTATTGAAATCAAATTTTGATTTAATTTCAGTAGCAATAATTCGCAAGAATATATTTCATTCATGGAAAGTAAAAACAAAGAATAAATGATGAGTTTGCCGACTGAAGCTTCTTATGACAAAGAAGTCTATGAGATGGAATGGTAATTTTCTTTATCTTTATTAATGAGGGAGACAGTTGTTCAATATTAGCTAACTAATACCAGTCTGGCTTTTTTCCTTATGAAATATGATAGCATTACAAAATCGGCAGTAAGATACAAGCCTGGTTGTAATTGTTTCCAGTTTGTTTTATATTGGAAATGTGTCATTCACTTGTGAGCACACATTATTCAACAATGGTATATTAATTGTGGTTCAAATGAAATTACAGTATATATTTCCCACACCAATATATCGTATTTTTCATCAGTGATTTAATCGAAACATTATTTATTAGCTTTATTGTTCGTTAAACTTAATTGTTTGTCTTGAACCTCCAAAATTATTCTGACTACAGTAAAGTTTTGAATGCAAGACATAGTTATGTTCATTCATATCAGTTTACCTTGCAATGTTCAATTTTAAAAAAGAAAGCCTCCATTTGTCATTCGGATAAATCTTTATTTGTATTAATATCGACTTAATGCAGATTGAAGTGATTCTGCACTACTTCTACTACTGCTGCTGCTGCTGCTGCTAATGCTTTTACTATCTTCATTTAACCCATAAATTTATACCATCGTAAAAACAAAAACAAAATATTTATTTTGAATGTTGCCTTCTGAAAAATTTATAAACACACATACACAAAGAAAACAACAACATTATACCAAACAACGACTTCTCAACTGAGTCAATTAAGATTGGTTCTGATACAAACATAATTTTATTAATTTAACTAACACTCATTTTTTTATTTTAAATATTATATATCATTCACACAACTTTCATTTGTAAACAAGTAATTGAACAAAGTATGCATGCATGATATTCCATGCTACAATACCATGCATTAAAAAGCTTACAGTAAATTTCAAACATTCATGTCTTGTTTCATCAATAACAGGAGATTTCAAGTGAAACACCTTATGGAGACATAGCGCGGTAGTTATATTTCATGACAGATTGATAAATAAAATATTGTCATTACATCTTCTAACTGGCATATCCTTAGCGTTTGATGTTTCCCAAAGGAAAAGAATCGCGTTTACAGAAATTTAGACTCATTTATTCAAGTGTATATACCATTTTAATATATAATACCGGTATACCTGCTATTTGTAACGGCACATTTTGCCTCAGAAACGAATAACTCTTACTTCTTTAGAAAGGGCAAGAAGCTTGACTCTTATCTGTAACGTTTAAGAAATGGTTTTAGAGCGTGTAAGATGCCTGAACCTCTAGAAAGTTGCGATTTATGTGAAATAATGTTTCATTAAAGGTAGCGAAATGCTAACAAAGTGGTATTCTGACTGTACAAATTGCCAGATACAACAGAGGAAAAAAAAAGATTTTTCAGGGAATTGGTCAATAAGTAGCTTTATGGAAACGGTAGAAGTACACAAAAAGCTTTTTTTATATAAATTAAGATACAAGCATTCCTGAAACATAATGGGCCGATAACAGTGAAATACAAACGAATGTGTCAAATTGTATCAAATATATGTAACAGTCCGCAGATCGATTTATTTGAGGAAAAAAAAATCATCAGATTTTCAAACAGAAAGATACTCGTGTAATAAAAGGACCCAGATTCTAAGCATATTTACCACAAAATAGATGTTTTGCATTCTATTTAGATACCATCACTTTTCACTAGCGCACAATGCCAAACTTGAATAGACACTGCTAGTAATTAAGTCTTCTATAATAGATATGCAGGGGAATATAAAAATCCGGGGATGGTCTTGTTCTCATTACACAGTATATTTATCATAATGTAATGTATCTACATTTTATTTTCAATATATCTTTTATAAAAGCTCAAAAGCGAGGGATCACTTTGTTTCCAGATTTTTATACTTCACAACAGCAGGTGTCAAGTGCTGTGTGGCAGCCGTAAAAAGTTGCCCCGTACTTCAAGCCGGTGCTAGGGGGCGTGAGGGATGTTGCACTTATCCATTATCCCTCATGTACAGACTCAATCAAACCGAGTCTGCAATTCTTATGTAATTTTGTTGTGATTAATGATTCCGAGGGATCACTTTGTTTCCAGATTTTTATACATAACAAAGTTCAGAATCTGGGTTGAAATGGTTCGATACACAAACATAATGTTTCATTAGCATTCTTATATTTCAATAAACACCACAAGACAATATGATTAACTCAATCGAAATACATTTTAATCTTTTTACGAGTCATTCTGATTTTGCTCTTGCAGAAATGCGACATTGTTTTTTCATACTTTAACTTCAAAATCACATGCACTAAGGAAGGTATAAATATCCTTGTATAATGAAACTCAGAAAGCAGCTGGTTAAAGTCGTTCGAAAACACCTGCTTTTAATGTTTTCTGTATCGTAAAACTACGCCAATGTGACAATAGAGCACAAATTCAAAAATTGTAATTATTTTATAAGGCTATAGAAAATGAAAGAAAACAATATTTGTTTGAATAATTTGCAACAAAATGATAAATTAAATAAAGAAATGTATATTGCTGCTCAGGTTTAATTTAATGGTTGGCGACAGAGCTTGAACTTGATTATGGATAATCATTCAAAGACACTAGGTGTTGAAAATTAAATACTACTTAAACCGGTGCTTAGGGGCATGTGAGATGTCACACTTTTATTATATGTCATGCACAGAAACATCTATTTTAATCTATTGCTCTTGAGCTAAATTATCATTTTGAAATGTAAACTTGAATCAGAAATAAGCCTGTTCCTGTTGAAACCGGAAATAATAAGCGGCTGCCAGAAACACCAACAAAGCCAATGAACACTTCCTTATCGCCCGGCGAGTGCGTTGGTGGTGTATTCATGTTCTACGTTTTAAGTTATCCGATGTGTACGAAAAAAGACAATGTTTTACGATTGGGACTGAAACAGCAAACGAATTTAACGTATACTTAATTCAGTAAAACATTCAGGAAAAATATTTTCTGTTATTAATTAGTTATTAGACTGGTTAGTTTTATAATACGCTGGAAGCTTCTGGTTATGTCTTATTTACCCGTGTCAATAATTTCTGAACACAGAAAACGTCACAGTAAGTAATATACCATGCTTAATCACATTTTTTTCCATTTTTTGTGACATTTATCTGTTTTTATGACACATTTATGATATCATATTCAATAGTTTTCTTGTGTATACAAGAGAATAATCAGATTTACGAGGCAATATAAAAGACTTGGCTCACAGAATACAAGGTTCGAATTGTAATCTTTGCTTCAAAACACAATTCATTACTGAATTCACACAAAATTTATTGATCAAATTAACTCGGTCTGAATTTCTTTGTCTTTTGGCAGCTCAGATTTTTTGGATATGTTATGAATGTATACTGTTTGCTGAATATCAATTATAAAAATGTATCTGATTTTGCTTGACA
The DNA here is from genome assembly GCF_026571515.1 of Ruditapes philippinarum. Lineage (NCBI taxonomy): Eukaryota > Metazoa > Mollusca > Bivalvia > Venerida > Veneridae > Ruditapes > Ruditapes philippinarum. The sequence continues at coordinate 144,751 of NW_026852304.1, read as the reverse complement.
AGGATACCCAAGTTTTCGTTTATGATCAATCACTCATTTCAATACTGATTAAGCTATAGCAATTAAATTTCATATGTAAAAACCTTGATGAGTTCAACCTACAAAATCAATTTTCATGTTAAAGGTTTAGGTTATTGGGACATAAAGACATTAATTTGGCTATAAAATAATGGTGTATTTATCCTCAAAATTTAATATGTGGATGCATCTTGACACTACCTCTCACAATCATTTTCATGTAACATAAAAAGCAGGTCAAGGTAAATAGAGTAAATAATGTGTTTTTTACTATCCTGCACTTAGAAAAGTGGAGGGCGCTGCACTTTAGACAACTCTTGTTTGTTTTGTTATTTCAGTAAACACTCTCATTTAAAAATCATAATGCGGTTTCGTGTCAATATTACATGTTCTTGGATAAAAAATTGTGCAGAAAACTTTCTTTTTAATAATGGTTGGTTCAAACAAGTAACTGTTTGAGTAAATCAAAAAGAATATGAGATACTATATAAGCAACTCGCCAGATTTTGCTAGTTGTTAAGTATTTAAATTTAGGCACTAATTTCTTTTTACTCCAATCATTTTTGGATGTTTAATTTAAATTTAAAATACTTGTAAAACAGACTTCATTGATATTTTTTGTATTTATTTATTGCTGCATTCAGTGGTGCTGTTATTTTTCCTTGAAAAAGACAAATTCAATTTCAAATATAGTTTTTCAGAGGTGGGTCTGGGTCTACAGACTAGATGGATAGCCAGCAATAGCCACTAACAATGGGTTAGAAAGACAAACCAACGTGTTTAAGTACAGGTACCTACAGCAGAAAAAACAGGCTTTCTGAAATTATTACAGTTCTGGTGCGTGAATACCTGCCTGTGATGATGTTAAAGTAAGTTAAATATGCTTATTAATGATTTAATCATAATAATTTATATTGACATTACTTAGTTAATTGTGGTCAGAGTTATGAATTTCTACGAGATAATCAATGATTTCATTTAATGTAGTACATTGTACCATGCTTAATAATAAAACTTTAATTTTAAAACATTTATCTAGTATCCAGACCGAGGTCTGAGCTTTTTTCTTATTTGAATAGTGATATATTGATATTGATTATATACTTATCAATGAAATATTGATGAAACGAAATGCGTATTTTCATCTTCCGTATTTTCACTGTACAAATTTATTTTTCACTGAAGTGAAACATATTTTCCATATTTTTCACTGGTGACTTGCTGGGAAACTTTCTTCTTGATTCAGTTAGTACACAAAATTGAAATAGAATTTTAAGAATTGTAAGTTCCAAAAAAGAATAAGTATAATTTAACCGAAAATTCAAGTCTTTTCTAACAATACAGGATTTGTTCATCTTGGGATATGGAAATTATCATATTTCACTCATGGCTCCCGCCAGTCGTGAAATATTTATTTTATCCACTAGATGAAAATGAATCCTATATTTTCAGAATACATAAAAACAACTTACATCCTCTTTATATTACGTTTAATTTGAAATATAAATAGATTATAAAAGAAAATATTTCAGCATTTGATGTAAAAAAAATACACAACCAGACAGAAGAACCAGATGGACACGATGTCCTCAACATAAAGTTACTTAAATAACTTGGTATTATTATGCAGTGATGAACTTGTAGTGCAAAATACAACAGAAAAATCTAGTTCTTGATACAATGAAGCTTAGAACTTAATTTTTATAATGTTTTATAGTTTTTTTCATAGTTTTTACACTGGAGATATTTTTTTTTAATTAAAAAATTTCTTTGTTCCTTGCAAAACTTTGTTACTGTCACATTAAGAAGCACTGCCCCAGATAAATTGACCAAATTATTGATCATGGGGAAATAAAAATGTATAAGTAAAATCCTTTTGTTGCAGAAATTTAATGTCAAATTTGAATAAGATGACACGCAAAATGTGAATTGAAAGCGGCATTCCATATAAAAGTGAAGTTGGCTTCTTCCAAAACAAATATTTGTCAGATTTTTTAACGTAACATATGTAGTGTGTTTGTACTCAACAAAACATACTGAATAGCAATTATAAAAAATCAATTTTGAAATTAAAGCATATAATATATCTTTAAAATGAATTCAGTTGCCATTATAACGCATTGCATTGAAAATTCGAAGTTGAAAATTCCAATATTTTTATAGACAGTTCTTAATGTTTATTGTTATTCAAAAGGTAAACTTACTTCTTCAAGTTTATATGTTGTTACATTTTATTAAAGGCATATCAAGGGAAAAGCTGACGGATCAGAAGTAGGAACAGCATACAGTAATTGCATTCCATTATACCTTCAGAACAGACCAAGGCCTTTTGTGAGACAATGCATCGGAAAAATAGATCTAGCAGAAAAGATTTCTCAGTTTCAAAGGAATATTCAAGGTAACAAATAAGCTCTTGTTTATTTTTTCCATAGCTGTTTCCAGATAATTTTAAGGACCATAATTATTGTAAGAATATGGCAATCCACATGAAGAATGAAGTAATTTGATATATATTTCCATCTGCAACTTAACAAAAAATGAACAATGAACAAAATGTAAAACTAGCATATGATGGAAATGAATTTATTTTGAAATGGTAGGTGGGATAGTATTGACTAATGCGCATTGATGCTGACACTGGAATGAATGAGTAAAAAAGTAAAGTAACCCAACCTTAAAATATGCACTTCTTTCATATACTTAGGTTCGAAGCTAGTATCAACCAAGTGATGCACATGATATCAACTGAGAAGAGCCTAGTTGTATGTGTCAAGATTGGAAATGGAACAATATGCCATGAAAACATATGTTTGCTCTGATTGTTAATCAAAAGTGTACATTGGAAAGTCTTCCAGAACATTACCGTAACAGTCCATATATCATACTGGATCCACAAGTTTCATTTTTGCATTGTATAATAGTAAACAAAGTGTTGATAGTGATAGTGAGATAAATGCTGGAATACCATCCTCTTCATGTCCCGATGAAGCAATTCAGAAGCAGTCGCCACAAACAAAGTCTGTCACACAGTTGGCTTTATTATGCCATGAGGAGTTGTCAATAATAAGAGGTTATAAGAGGTTCGTTTCTCCAGAGTAAACTTTCTGTTGAGGATGGATAAGTGGCGGAGCCACCTCAGCCTAAGAAATCAAAGTCCAAAGGGAAAAAGACATAAGTTCGAAGGGAAAAAGACATTAATATCCCTAAAAATATTTTTAAGAAAACAACAAGAGGGCAACATTTCCCATCAATTTACTGGTCAAAAAAATGACCATGAAATGGACATGAAATCAGACAGGAATTTCCTACTTACAAAAGCAAAAGGTTCAAAATAATGTTTTCTATTACAAAAACCATACCAATATATTTTGAACACCTATTTTAAAGACATCTTATATTACCTTCAACTATTGTTAACCATACTTTAATTGACCTTGAGTTTACTTCACTAATTGTTTTTCTCCTCAGCAACTCACTTAATTTTCAGATCACAAAATGCAAGTGACTTGCGCAAGGACAATTATATCTTATTTATTATTTGAACCAAGAAGCAGGATAATGTATGACCTTGATGCCAAAAAAAAGAGCATCTTCCTTTTTTGTAGAGTTGAGGAACTCCATGTTTGAGAAAGAATGGAATATTCTTCTAAGAAAAGTGAACATCAGGAGACATCTGACATTAGATGTAATTAGTGAAAAAGCATATGCTGTTATGAAGCATCTAGATGATGAGGAACAGATATGTGTGATACGGCAGATGTCAGCATTTGCACATAAAGATATGGTTTAGTCTGGAAAATTCCGCCTAGAGAATACCATACTATAAAAATTATGTAGGATTTCTTAAAATATGTTGTCTGTTACCAATGACCACATTCAAATGGTATGACAAGTACATTGTCTAATATGTAGCAGAAATGATTTAAACAGCAGTTCATTTTTGAGTGACATTTTTCAGTGTCAGTAAAATGCTTGTATGTCTTTTTGAAGTAATGTTATATTTTTTTTCTATATGTAGCCGAAAGAGGTTTGGTAGCTGCACAGTATGATGTCATGAAAAAAAAAATGATATGGCAACTGAAATGCGCAGATAAGTGGACAGTTTCACTGCTTTTAATGGTACTGCAGTTTTAAATGGATAAAGGCCAGTGGGTGTCCGTTGCTCAGTTGTTGGGGTCATTGACCTCACAACTGTAGGTTTGAACCGGGTCCACGTCTTTGAATTCTTCATGTGACAAATTATCAGCCTAGCTTAAGGAACATCAGAGGTTCTACTCAGGTGACCTATTGTGCCTGAAATAATTTACAGATGGGGCACCTGAGATCTTCCTCAGTCAAGCTTTAAAATTGCCATATGATCTAAAATATGTTAGTGCTATGTTAAACCCAACTAACAAAAAGGATAAGGGTCATCAATAATACTTCCATGTCCCTGTCAGCAATTATTACACATGACATCATTTTCTGGATGAAAACGCTTAGTCTTTATTTGAACTGCATACAGCTGTATGATGTACAGCTTGGCTTAAGAATACGAGTATATGGGTCCTAATCCATGTCTCTTATAGATAAAAATAGATGATCGCCTTGTCATTTTACGTGATCCCCTTATATCTGTTCAATGTTAAAAAGAGTATATGTGCATCTATATATTTGATCCCGTTGTCATCTAACGTGATCCCCTTATTTCAGACCGATGAATACTATTATAGTATATGTAAATCAAGACGACCCCCTTGCCATCTTAAATGATCTCCTTATACGATGGAAACTATAGTATATGTAAACCTAGATGTTCACCTGGTCATCTTACCTTACGTGATCGCCTTAATTTCTGTTCAATGAAAATTATTTTTAAGCACATCTAATTTATCCCCTGGTCATCTTACGTGATCCCTGATTTCTTTTCAATGAACTCTATAGTATATGTACATCTAAATGATCCTTTTGTAATCTTACGTGATCCCCTCATATCTGTTCTATAATCAAAAAGTGTATATGTACAACTAGATGATCCCCTGCTCATCTTACATTAACCTTTTATACATTTTCTATCAAAACTAGAGCATATGTTCATGAAGATGATCTCTTGGTTCTCTTATAATATGATTCCTTATATATCTTTCATATCAACATAAGTATACATTCTATTTAAATTCAGATGATCCTTTAGTCATCTTACTTGATATCCTCACAAAGGTTCATATGCTGATTACATTATTTGGCATATGAATGAAAACCCCATTATTGTACGATTGTATGTCCTAAAGACTTTAAAGCATATTTCCATTTGTATATATTTATTAGGAGTATTAAGCATATAAACTATTATACAGTGACACTGATCATTTCCACATATTTATAGTCTATTTTAATCAGGATGATAACGCTTTATCAGAAATTCGTACCTAATTTATAGGCGGGCTAAATATGAAGCGTGTACTTTCACTTTGAATTCAGCCATATTGCGCTATATCGATTGTCCAATCCTTAGGTGTCATGTAAAAACAGATATTCAATACGATATTTAAGAAATAATATATCACAAACAGTGATTGATTTTATCGCTCAATAACATCACTGTTTGGAGTTCGGATGCGCGGAATTATATCACGAGGGCGTAGCCCGATCTGATATAATGATGCGCATCCGAACGACAAACAGTGATGTTATCAAGCGATAAAATCACTGATTTTGGATATATTATTTCGATTCTAACACGACATCAACAAATCAATGTTGCCGTACTTGATAAGTAAGCAAAACTGCGCCTGATTTGTTTCCGTACTTATTTTTAGCGCGTCGGATTTTTAGTGGTTACGCCACGTATATAATGATTACGTCACATGTCTAAATATAGAACGTCAAACTGTGCATCTGTTGCATAATAACACACACTTTCTGTTCTTCTATGTTTAATAGGGAACAATGCGGGTCGTGTTAGAATAGAGGATATATCCCGGTACAACCAAACTTCGTCCACTTTACCACACTTCCGGTTTTAGGTTTTTTATTAAAAAATCTGTAATAACTGAAATAGTATAGAATTCCTACCTGCAATGATAATGTTTACATTTCAAATAAAATGGAAGCTCCCTCACATGTGTTACTCTGACTTTATCCAACCGAACTTCGACCACTTCGACCTTGACCTTTAACTGGGTGTAATAGTGTACTTCAGGAAAAAAGTTTGTGTCCATATTAACTGTCATTTTAAAAACTTTATAAAACTTTTTAAACAAACTGTTTTGAATTATAATTAACTGTCAACAAAACGTATTTACATGGTTATAGTTAGTCTACAGTTACATTTCACTACCGGAGGGACACAAAAAGTTGTCTCCCCGCCTGATAGTCTTGACAGGTGTACAAAATGACAGGTGAACCCAACCTGAACATTTCTCACACTGTCCCCAATTCACAATTATCACATATGGCCGCTTACTTATGTCTGGGCTGAAATTTTTGCATACAATGCACTTCTCATTTTCTTCAACATTTTCTTCATTTAAGCTGTCACAACTATTTTCAATAGGAGGATTAACTTTTCTTTTTTTGTTAACTGAAACTCCAGATGTTCCAGGTTTGGGGGATTTCTGATTTGAAGTTTTAGCTTTGTTTTTGGCAATTTGTTTGCTTTTTTGCTTTGGGTCATATTTCTCATTATGGGCAATGATTTGTTCAACAATGTTATCTTCAGTAATTGTATTCCACCAACAATTTTACTTAGTGTATTTCTCTTTGTTTTGGCCTTCTGCACATTTTCAAGAATTTGTCCTTCTCGCTTCTCCAGGAAATGCTCAGCATCAGACATACCGCTAGACCCAACATTGTCACTTTTCAATCTTTCATCTTGGCCAGATTGATCCCTATCAAATGTTGTTAACGGTGCCACCTGTAAATCTGATACAGCATTTCTATTGAATGGGAAAACACCACATCGCTTAAATGCCGATTGTATATTGCTTGGTGTCAAAGTAGATGCATAGATTTTACAAGCAAGACGGGCAACTTCATACCTGGTAACAATACTTCCACCAGATTCTCTCATGTGACGATGACAGGCTGCATTCCATGCTATTTCAAAAGGCCCAAAGCAGCTGACATCAAGAGGTTGAAGGAGGTGGCTGCAATGGGGAGGTAACACAAACAAAATGATATTTTCTGCCTTAGCCCACTGAATTAAATCTAAAGCAACATGGCTCTTATGTCCATCATATAATACCAGAACTGGTGCTTCAGGAGATCTTGGTGGTAAGTATTTCAAGAGATGGTCTTTCATGTTTGTAGAGAATATTTCCGTATTTGACCAGCCAGACTGTGTAACAGTTGCACTAGACCCAGGTGTTGCCCCCTCCATTAGAGAATCTATCATTCTTGCACCAGGAAAGACAAAATAAGGGGGTACCTGTTGCCCTACAGCATTTACACATCCTATTACTGTAACTGTTTTAGACCTGCCCGATGTTACTGCCTGAACTTTGTGGTGTTTTCCAGACACAATCTTTGGTGGCTTATGCTCTGAGTTCAGTCCCTTCTCATCTACATTATACGTTAAATGAGGTTTAGCCAATAGATGGTACTTCACCATTATGTTGTTAAGTGCATCAAAATTACAGTCAATAGCCTCCCTTGTTGTCCTTCTGGCTCTAGCCATGTCTAGACTCCTTGGCTTCTTAATGTTCAGTTCAGGCCACCTACGAATAAACTGATATAACCACCTATCAGTTAAAGGATGATTTCTGTCCCTTAAGCCTAAGCTGACAGCAAAGTCTGATGCCAAGTTAATAGTTTCTTGTCTGCTGTAACCATAGCCTACCTCAGCCATAGTTTTTATATGCCTTGCTAACAATGCCTCTTGTTCTTGAGCAAATAATGTTGGAGCTCCTGTGGTTACACAGTCAACATGAACCTTACCACTTAGTCTGTCAATTAATGTAGTTTTGGGCACACCATAAAGAGCACTTGCTTTTCTAATACTCACTGCATTTTCCTTGACAGCAATATAGGCCTCAGTCAATCTTTCAGCATCATAGGACCTGTATGGACCCCTGACATCCACTTTGGGCTATATAATGAAAAATAAATAGGGTATGTATACATGAGTATATGTATCAATTAAATTCCAATTAGCAAATTACAAAATATTGGTGTAAGGACAGTGATGCATTTTGTCACGCTATTAATTATTGGCAGTATACTACACAAATGGTATGGTGGTGGTTTTTGGGCCCTGGTACAAGCATAATTTAGCAGACGCAAGTAGTAAAAGTTGTATGTAGAAATTTTATATAAAAAATTGATTTTTTTCCATCGTTAATTTTGGAAATAGGTGAAAATCGATAAAATCTTCATATTTTAAACAAATGGGATAAAACAAACCTTTCTAATCTCCATATCGGCTGATTTTACATTGTTGACATTTCTGCTGTTACCGTAAACAAATATTAGCGCGGACTACCGGAAGCGATACATAACTTCCTTGTTTTATTTATTTTCCGGGGCCGGTCGAAGTTATGTTGTGGACGTAGTTCGGTTGTGGGAGGATATCAATGAATAACATTGTCAACACTAAGGTAACTGATTCACTTTCCTTTTGGTTAAGTAACAGTAAATTATTATTATTTATAGATGCGTACGCATTTCATCACAATGTATTTATTGCTGAAACAATTTCAAGGTCAATATCTATCATTATCTAAAAAAATCTACTCAACATGGTTCTTTGGCGTATTTAAGTATCGAAAATTGATTGGAGAGTATTTAATAAAGTTAATCCATTTAACGTTTTCCCATGGTTTATCAGCTGAAGAATAATATTGTATTTTTTACAACTGGGGCGTGACTTGGTCTGAATTGATATGATATGTAATATGATTTCGGGGAGGAAGGAGGGGGATGTTCATGTCTTTTACCACCAAGATAATTTTGCCTTTTCTCGTCAGAGATAAATTTTGGCGATAAGTACAATATATCTTTTCCAATGATTGATAGAAGTTACATGAAGACAACATTTTTTTCACATTTAATAATTTAAAAAGAAGTATAGACCGCGGCCGATAGAAAGTTTCGTCCCTTATTGTTGATTTACAGTGGCATATCTACCAATACGCCAATACGCACGGGCGTATAGTAAGAAAAAGTTTCAAAAATAAAATTTCAAAAATGAAATCATTAATTTGGGCGTAGATCGGTCAACATATTCGTAGCTGCTAATTGATTCTACAGGTATGCTTCTAAAGGATGTTACCTTATTCGAATATGCGTTACCTTTTTATGCACAGTCAAATCTTCAATTAAGAAAGAGAGTAAAAATATGATATAAACAAGTTCTTTGGAATTTTCTCTTTTTTCAGCTTGAGTTAAGCGTTATAATGCTAATAAACCTTGTCAAAATCCAAATAAGGATAAGAAATTGTCCAATATATGTCAATCATTTTTTTTGCAGAAGAATCAAATCAGTGAACATTTATTTCATTTTTTACATCTAGATCTATATGCAAAATAAAGATCTTGTTTGCAACTTCGCGTTTTCAGCACAATGGAAGGGAGTGAGTTAGCTCTTTTTATATTTTACCTTGTAACGATAAATTAGTATATTATTTTTAAGTAAGTAATATATATATTATACAATTATTGACTATATATGTTTATACCAACATGCTTTAAGTGCGTGAGGCATTTAACTTCGTAATGAAATAACTTAAATATTTCGAATGGAAATTGAAAGGCTAGAGTTGAGAACAAAAATGTTAAAGACAATATTTATTGTCTACAACATTGACATAATACGCATTAAAAATATTTTAAGGAAGCTAAATGATCGTGCAATACTACATTTTAGCTGCAAATACGATAAAATCTCCTTACACTAAACATTTAAGATGTTGTGTTTGTATTAAAGTCATACAGATCATTTTAAAGCATATTTTCCTTGATTATATCTCATGTTAAGTTATGGTGAAACAAAAGAAAATAACAAAGATAAAACTAAACTTGTTACAAAAGGATATAAAACCCATCTTTTTTACAAGAGAGATACCTGGCTATGTTTTGTTTTCCTAAAAGCAAATAATTTTTTAACTATTTAAAACAGTGTACATGTTAAACTTCGTGCTTTTTCTCTTACATTCAATATAATTATGTACTTGATGTTATTTTTATAACTATAGATAAAGACAATGTTAAGTACAATTAGCTTAAATATCCCCTAAATCCTTAGCTATAGCACATAGCTATATTTGATATATAAGTCTCTGGCGATCCTTCGGCCAAAAAACCTGCACTCGGCGTACACTCATAATAAGCCGAGGTACGCCCCTGATTTATGATAGGGAACATTAACAGTTAATATAAATTTGTGTTCAGTTGGAATCTTTAAGTTCACGATGTAGATCTACATTCAGGGGGCGTCCGTCACTATGTTGTTTAAGTCATTTACTGCAAACCACATTCCTCTCACCGCTGTCGGTTCGAATCCCGCCAAAGACATTGGATTATTTCATGTGAGGAAGGTATCCAGCTAGTTTATGGAATGTCAGTGAATTTATTCAGCTACCCGATCGTGTCTGAAATAATGTACGGAGGGGCATCTATGGCCTTTCTCCACCAGTTTACCTGAAAAGTCGCTGAAACATTATATTTTAAACTTTCATGGAAGTGTTTATTTTTCAAGATCATTTCAGAGAATTACGCCCTGAATAGAGCATTGATGTTGACCTTTTTCATCGTCGAAGTTTTTAAATATAATCACGCATATATTATATTATGTTTGTTTATATTCGTTGTACATTAGACGTTTGCCAAACTACTCTGGTTAGCACTGAGACCATTTTAAGATTCAACGCCTAATTCGTGAATGATGCACCGAACCAACGCTTTATGTATAAATCTCATTAAAAATTATTGAAGTTTTTAAATATAATCACGCATATATTATATTATATTATTTTTTATATTATATTATATGCCAGATGTTATATCTGGTTATTTTGCTTGAACATTGTAGAAGTAGTGTAAATATTTTCAGTTGCAAAAGAAAGGGTGCTGTTGTTTACCAAATTCTGTATACATGAGTAAAACTTGTTATCAAAATATGCAGAACTGTATTGTCCATACAATGCTTTAATTTGTATTGGAATATGATGCATATCAGGATTTTAGTTTCGTGTAAATCGCGGAAAGGTGAAAAGTTAGATTGCAAAAAGTCTTTTTAATTAATGACAGCGGCTAAATATTGTAGTTTTTAACAAAAATGTGAGCACTTGGTTAGAGGGATCATTACTTAATTAAGCATAATATTGGCTAATGTGGTATCAAAATACTGTCTGTTGTTGTTGGTCAGGAAACCTTTTTCGTAGTTGAAAATATCATGTCCAAAACTGACTTAATAAAATAACTATGATTTATTTTTTTTGCAGGATGTCTAAATGTCTTGGTGACGATCCTACTCTTTCATTGAAACTATCGGAAGTCATGAGTGACATAGGAATAAGAGAAGAAATAGTTCTTAAGAGAAAAAGATCATATATGTTGATGGAAACTCTAAATACAATAACCTGTCTTATCCAAGGCAAGAAAATCACCACTTACAACTTAGGAAGTCAATCAGAGGGATCAACAACAATAGGCCTTGACTCCGATATTGATACTCTTTTCGGATATCATGATTTTAATTTTATTCTAGACTGGAAAGAAGCAAAGCCCGGAGCAGGAAATGTTCTACTGGTTCAGGATGAAACCACCGCTCCTGGTCATTGTTATTTACAATGTGAAAAACCGAATGTAAATTTCGCATACTTTATAATTAAAAAATACTTTCATTTATATGGGGAAAATAAATGGCTTTTGAAAAACACATGTTTTGATGAAGATCTTAATCTTAAATACAATCAAAAGAATGGTCCAGCCCATTCTTTTCAAGGAAAGGTTGCTTACAATGACGTAGATAACGTCATAGCATGGCATTGCAAATATTGGCCGAGAGAAGCTCGACAATGGCTGGTAAATAAAGGCAAAGGTGATTGGCCAACAGAAGATATAAGAAGAGAGTGTGAGGCAACTGGATGTATCATTGTACCAGTGAGCAGCAACAACAGTCAGTACCAGGACCTAGAATGGAGAATATCAACTTGTTTAGCTGAGAGATGTCTGATGTTCAGTTTAAATATCACACAAATGAGATGTTACGTTCTGATGAAAATGATATTCAGAAAATTCACAGAACAAACTTCGATGGTTAAACTTTCAAGTTACGTGTTAAAAACGGTTCTATTCCATTGTGTTAAAAATTCTAAATCCTGTGAGTGGACAGAAAACAAATTGTTTGATTGTTTGAAAAGATGCCTTTCATATTTAGAAACTTGCATCAGAAAACAAAATTGTTCACATTTTTTTATTCCTGGAAATAATCTCTTCAGAGGGAAAAGTCCTACTTTTTATAAAAGTGCTCTTGTAAGGATACAATATTTAACAAACAGTAATGGACAATTTCTTCTCAAAATCTCGCTTGATCAGCTAAATAGGAGGCTTAATGAAAAGATGACTGAAACGATTTCTCCTGGTATTCAACAAGCAGAAGCTATATCCGAATTTATATCAGGATTGCTCATAAATCATATTGCAGTTCAGCTAAATATTTGCCACTTACTTCATTTACTATTAGTCCATAATTTTGGTTGTTTACCGATAGAATTTGCACAATATGTGTTGACAGAATTGAATAAAATAGCAATCAAGAGTTCGGAAAATTCTTTGCATAGGTCAGTGTACAAACTTATCGCGCCATTTATGTATTCATCGTTAGCATCTGCTATTGCATCAAGAGATATTGATCGCATGAAATATATATCTCCATATACATCAATCTTGTTTATGATCGGTTCATCTTCAGACGTGTCGTCGGGCAAATTGAAGTTTGCTTCTGCTTTATATTGCTCGGGAGATATGTATAATGCACGGTGTTTACTCGAACACATTGAACAGAAATACGATAAGTATTCTATAAAAACTGTGTGTTCCTGTACGGAGAAGGATGAAAGAGGGTATGAAATGATAGGTTTCCGAGAAAAATGCATGACAGGGAATGAAGAACTGATCAAAGATATAACATCATTCTGTGTAAAGTTCTTACCTAGCGAAAAGAATTGTATTCCACGTGAATTAAGGTATGAACTTTTCAGATCTACAGCTAATCATAAACTGTACAGAAAAAAACACAAACAGTTTTGGATGGATTGGGCTATAGTTGACTCCCTTCCTTATTTGTACTTTTTACAGTACAAAACGTATGGGCGACTGAAGATGGCTGAAAAACAAACACAAGCTTTTATAGATTTTGGGATTGCTATTGATACAGAGTTAGCATTAGGACACAAGGAAACTGCATTGAATTTAATTGGCCAGTGCTTTGTACAAGAAAATAAACCCGACATTGCCTTGGACATGTACATTGAATCTTTGAAGATAAGCAAAATAAACAATGCTGCAAATGTGCATATTTGTAGACTTATTTCTGCATTAGTTAATAAAAGTTTTCATACTTAACAATCGCGGAACAGATTAAAGGAACAAATGAATCTTTTCAAATCTAGAATTAAAAAAGGTTCAAATAAGTTCCACTGTTGCAGTAACTCAACATATTTCAGCTGATTAAATCTTGATTTTAAAAAGTGAACTGGAATTTCTAGTGTACATGTAGCAGTTAATACAGATAAAATTTTGCTCCATGTTTTTTATGACTTCGAAATATATTAGAATAAGATATTTTTCTACATTCAAAGCAAAGCACACACGGCCTCATATCTGCATTCAGTAGATTATAATGCATTGTATAGATTTTTAAGCAGAATACATCCAAAAACAATCTGAATGAAAACAAAGAATTATCCTAGAAAACATATGGCACATACGCGGCCTCATTGCTTAATGGTGCAAGATTCTGCATAGTGTGCTACTTAAAATAACAAAATATCATTTTGTGTCGTATCATTTTATTCTTTTTACGTACAATTTCATTTGCCTATTGTAGAAAATGTTAGAATATCCTAATAAAGAGATAAACGCTTTTCTTGTAGCAACATTTATACAAAGATTCCAATATTCATTTGGGATAAATTATAAACATTTAAGGCACATATTTGCATTAGAAACGATACTTTTCTTCCTTCTTTAGGGCACACTTGAGTTTAACAACGTTTTTACGGTTTACGAGTATGTTAAATGTTTGTAACCTGAAGAAATTAGCTTGTAGTATTAAAATAAGTTGTCATGAAAGAAGCCAAATGTAAACAAAGTATTATCTTTACTTCCATACAGAAAACTAAATAACTATATATGTACTACCTGCCTAAATGCAACAGAAGATAAAAATGGTTTAGATAAATGGCTGAATAGTATTTTTTGTGAAACCTTAACAGGACAGCAAAAAGCAAACTTTTTAGATATGAAAATAAAACAATTTTGGGCATAATGGACCTTCTATGACAGTTTATGTTAATATAATAAAACTTTTGACAGGTTATATAGCCTAGTTATATGGCATGGATAAACGATTGCATGTATAGTTACATAATTCGAGCTACTAGGCAAGTGATGTTTTATTTCAAATAATTGTTAATGGACGGCTATAATTATAGCTATATTGATATTTCCATAGTTTAACGTCTTCAGTACATTGTAATTGATGTTAATTGTTTAAAATGTTTGAAAGCCGTTTGCCTCCAAATGAGCCAATAAAAATCAAGAAAATCAAACTTGAGAAAAAAATGTACAAAGAATTTATTTTAGTAAAAATTTACATGTTATGTGAGATTAATGACTGATTTTGCAGTATCTATCACCATATTTCTACTGCTTGAAAACACAGTACGGACTATTTTTGTATATGTTTGCCTACTTTGCGTACATTGAAAGTGGCGTTTGCAGTGTGAAAATCTCTTCTTTTTGTTCACTTCACAATATATTACTTTTAAATACACTTTCCAAATGTTCATGAAAATGAAGGCATATGCTATAATAAAGTCATATGTCATATCTGCTGAAGAGAACTGAGATGTTATCCACAAATTTAAATTGTAATTAACATAAAAGTAAAGTTGGTTTATACTAATGCAAATGCGTATTCGGAACACCTTGGCTGTCATTCATAATGACCGCGGACATACAGATTAAAAGTAGTTTTATTTGTACACAAAAAAACGAGAGTGCAGTCTTTGACAATGTATAATGAAGTTTAACGGAAATTATTTTTGACAATCATAATGACTTTAAAATGCCCACTGATAAACAAATCTGAATAAACGTCAACAGGCTTCTACCATCATAATAATAGGTATATAAATAATGTATTTTGTACGGAAGTCAAAATACTACTTTGTTTACTTTTATGTCTGTAATTTCACCTAATTTAGATGGACTGTACGCGATATATTGGCAAAAGAACTTACGTAACAACTCCCAGCATTAAGAAAAATTATGCTCCTCGAAAGGAGAGCATAAACTTGTCCGTCTGTCCATTTGAAACTTTTAGGTGTAGATAGAACCATAACTCTGCCTTGCCTAATTTTGGAGTTATTGTCCTTTGTTCGTTTTTACACTTTGAACTTTGTCCGGGACATAACCCTAAAATTATAAGAGATATCAACATGAAAGTTTGTAAGTAGATAGATCTTATTTGGTAAAAGTGCAATGCAAAAAGAACCATAACATTGTTTTGTCCCGTTTTTAAATTATTTCGCCTTTTAGAGAAATCTTGTCCGGGACAAAACCATATGAGATATCAATATGAATTTTTGTAGGTAAATATATCTCAATGGGTAGATGTGCAGTACACAAGAGCCGTAATTCTGTCTTGCCTAATTTTGGAATTATTGCCTTTTGAACTTTGTCCAGGGGCATAACTCTAAAACTACAAGAGGTGTCATTTTCTGTGTCCAAAACTTATAGGGGAGCATCACCCGGATCAAACCGGGCTCTTGTTTACTATTTGTTTACATGTTTAGTTTCTTAGCGTAGGATAGACCGAAATACTGTATCTATCTGTTCTGTGTACTGAAAGGGCCGGGAAGATATGAAATTCAAAATACGATGGAGATGTAAACATGACCTATCGAGTTTTTGACGTGTATGTACTTCTTTTGAGTGATATCTAATTCACAATGCTTCGACACAAAATACAGTTGCCGCATTAACGTGGTCGATCTCGGTGATTTTGACAGCATAAACAAATAGACTTTGTATACTTAAAGAACAAATAACGCCCGTTTAAGAATGGACCATTCTTTGCGGGCCTCTATTATTTTCCGTGCTTTATAGTTTGAAGACTTATATGCCGTGAAGAAGATCCTTTAATATGAAAATACTTTTATAATCCTAATACAAACAACTTGATCATTTCTTTTTTAAGACCATAGCGTTTATTTTGCAATGGCTAATTGTGCATTACATCAATTCCTGTAAAGACGTGCTCAAATGTGCGTTTTTGACACAAACCACTGAATAACATTAGACCACTGTATCGTGATCGATAGACATTATGTAACAAAAACTGACCATGCCACGTGGAAATCTCAAGGCATATTGCTTGTAAGCGCTTTGGCGTTATATTGTGTTAAAATGACCCTTCAAAGCAGTACAACATTACTGTTTGTTAAATATTCAAAAATTAAAAGAACACTTTAATAAAAATAGGGCTTTTCCTTCTGAAAACACGTAACTTGAAAGTTTAACAGGCAAAAAAATTTGTTCTTTGACTGTTCTGAACATCATTTTCATCAAAACGTAACATCTCATTTGTGTGATATTTAAACTGAACATTAGACATCTCTCAGCCAAACAAGTTGATATTCTCCATTCTAGGTCCTTGTACTGACTGTTTTTGCTGCTCACTGGTACAATGATACATCCAGTTGCCTCACACTGTCTTCTTATATCTTCTGAGGGCCAATCACCATTGCCTTTATTCACCAGCCATTGTCGAGCTTCTCTCGACCAATATTTGCAATGCCATGCTATGACGTTATCTTTGTCATTGTTTGTAAGCAATCTTTCCTTGAAAAGAATGAGCTGGACCATTCTTTCGTTTGCATTTAAGATTAGGCTCTTCATCAAAACATGTGTTTTTCAAAAGCCATTTATTTTTCCCATATAAATGAAAGTATTTTTTAGCTATAAAGTATGCAAAATTTACTTTCGGTTTTTCATTTTGTAAATAACAATGACCAGGAGCGGTGGTTTCATCCTGAACCAATAGAACATTTTCTGCTCCGGACTTTGCTTTTTTCCAGTCTAGAATAATGTTCAAATCATGATATCCGAAAAGAGTATCAATATCGGAGTCAAGGTCTGCTGTTGTTGATCCCTCTGATTGACTTCCTAGGTTGTATGTGGTGATATTCTTGCATTGGATACGACGGGTAATCGTATCTAGAGTTTCCATCAACATAAATGATCTTCATCTCTTGAGACCTATTTTTCTATTATTCATATGTCATCCATGACTTTTGATAGTTTTATTTAAAGAGTAGGATCGCCATCCAGAAATTTAGACATCCTGCAAAAGCCGTATATTAACTTTTTTATCAATTCAGTTTTGGACAAGACATTTTCAACTATGAAAAAGGTTTCCTGACCATTCCTACGCCATTACAATACAAACAACAACAGATAGTATTCTGATACCAAATGTGCCAATATGTTGCTTAAATAAGCAACTACCTCTATTCAGGTGCACACTTTTTTGTTAAAATACAATTATTTTGAATCTAAAGCTACCGGCATTAATTTTAAAGACTTCTGTTGCATTTGGATAAATTTAATTATGGTGGTGGTTTTAAACAATCTGAATTCCTTTATGCTTTTAAGTTATTGGATAATATTTGATAATTGAGTTATATTTGGTAATTGAGTAATATTTTGTAACTGAGTTATATCCTTCATTGTGAGGTCACAGAATGCGACAAATTTCGTTAAATTATCGCAATTCTGCAATTTGACTTTTCCCCCTTCCGCGATTTACACGAAACTGAAATTCCGATAATTATTAAATTCCAAAACAAGATAAGCATTATATATGGACTTTACATTTTTGGATATTGTTATATCTTACTTTACTCACGTGTACAAAATTTCGTATCCAAGTGCACACTTTCCTATGCAACTGAAAATATTAATACTACGTCTACAACAAGCAAATTAACAAGATAATCGATGTGATTATTCTGACATTCCTATAATACCTTGTTTATCCAGTGACGCAAGAACGCGGAAATAACGCAAATGAATAACACGAGTATCTCTGTATAAAATAAATGGACCGAAATACTTTATCCTAAATTATATTGAAATATATAATTAAGCGAATACGGCTGGTATGTCGTGATAATTTAATCGACATTACAATTAATGTTTTCGATGAATGTGTTTACTTTTAAATCATTCGTGAGAATGACAACCCGACTAACAATTTGAGGCGACTTTTGTGTTTGGTCGAAATTAATTACGATACAAAAACTTAGATACGTTCCATATTTGGATTTAGTCGAGACTCATTCTTACGAATGATTTTGAAGAAATCATATTCATGGACAATAATTTTTACTTTTTAAAACACTTTATAATCAATTTTCGAAAATTTGATACGCCAAAAACATGTAGAGCAGTTATAAGAGTTTAGATAATTATCGTAAATATTGATCTTTAAATTGTTTAACTACACTACTGTTAACAGTGAATACACTGTGATGAACAGCGTACACATTTATGAAACAATAATTTTCTGTACCGTAAGCAAAAAGAAAAAGAACCAGTAACTTTCATTCGATGATATATTCTCTAATATCTTTTTATAGCTTTTCACACGTCAGCTACGGTTGTGATGTAGTGCAAGATGACTCTGAAATCTTAGTAGGTAGTAATATTTTGCTGATAAGACATACTGGTTAGCAAAAGATATTGCGGCTTGTAAAATAGAAATCATAGTATTTTGTACTTATAATTACAATGTTAATTTTCATTAAACAGTTTAATTAATGATATCACTAGATAGGTCTGTTAACTCATATTTTACACCTTAGAAAATAAGATGACAAAACCTTTTCCATTTTTCTTGGTAAAAGGTTACGCTTGGTGCTAGAAAAACATTTAAAAAATACAGTTCAAAAATACCCGAGTATGCAAAAATGAAATTCCGCTGATATTTTCAAATTACTAATTTAAAGAACTTTAAATTGATATAAAAATCTAAAATAAAATCGATTCGCAAATAAAAAATTAAAGAATTTAAAATTCTGCTTCTATATAATGTATGTAAGTATTCGATCTTTTTGCCAATCAGTAAATCTGTTATATTCTGGTAACAGGTGCTTGCGATGTCACCAGTCAACTTGTCTATATTAACAACACTTTGATAGGTTACTATAATCAACGAATTCCCTACTCTAACTTAAAATACAGTGCACGCACTGCAAACCTACCTTTTAAATGCAATAACTTAAAATGTGGATCCTTGTAACAAACAATTAAGTTACCAGATCCGTGCGATTATTGTTAAAGCTTTTATGTCAAATAATGCAAATAACATACCTAAAGTAGAGTGGTTATATGGACGATTTTTAACAAGTATTTCAAATATTGATAAACAATAGCAATGTATCATGTAGGCATTCATACAAAATATGGCTTGCAAAAATGTGTTGATAAAGGTCTAGATTTAGTATGAACATTTATATGATGAATATACTATTTTGTACTAGAACATTTTCTATTACATGCTATGTAAATATATGTAATATCATATATCTCGCAATTGTCAACAACGTCTATATATAATTACTTCGTGGTTTGTTATTATGTGTGATACCAAGTACTATCGATTTTATTATTTATTGTATTACAAACTTGCCATTATGATGATTATAGATCAACTCACTTAAGATGTAGCTATTTCTTGTTCAGCGTTATGTGTTTTATGTAAGGATGAATATGACAATAAATGAAGAAGTATTTCTTAAAGCTGTACTTTGATATGCTGTACACATTTAATTATATTCATCAAACATGAAGAACATAATCTGGACAAAAAATATCAAAGAATATTTATATATTTAAGGCATATAATGCCTAAAAACAAAACAAATATATTTTTACTTCTTTAGTTAGGGTAAACATGAATTTTATAATGTTATAATAATAGTGTTAAAGGGTGTAAAAGGCTTGTTTCATGAGGAAAGTAGCGATAAAAGTGCAGTTATTTGTCACAAAAGTATCAAATTGTAAACAAAGTAGTATTTCAACATGCATATAAAGTACTCATTAACTATAACTATACTTATTCCCAAAGAACAATATATGAAAAAAGTTCAGTTAATTTGCCAATGAGTAACGTTTTGGATACAATAAAATACTCCATATTTAAAAAGCTTTCGAAAAATAGAAATAAAATTTTTCAGCATAATGGGACTGTAATATGACTTTTCTTTATTTATATAAGTGTTTTGTTGCAGCCAGAAGGCTAAATGTTAAGTAAGTTGTTTATATGAATTCATATTAAAACCATAATAACAATATTAATCGCACGTAATATCAGCGCACGCATGGTAAATAAAGTTCGAGTACTGTATACTCATAGTGATTTCGTTGATAATAGTAACCAGTTAAATTGTTTGTTTACATGTAATTCAGCCATATTGCACTATATCCCATTCGTGTAAAAACAGCTATTCGAAAACGATATTAAAGGATATATCATTGAATAACATAGTCAACATACAGGTAACTGGTTAATTTTTTTCTTGCTTTCGTAAATTATTATTTCATAGAAGCGCAGCGGTGCATCACAATATATTTATTGTTAACATTAATGTTGTGAAAGAATTTAAAGGTCAATGTCTAACATTATCTTAACTCTAATAACTTGGCGCATTTACCTATTTAAAATTAATTTAAAAGTATTTTAAAAAGTTAAATTATTTAACGTTGTCACATAATTGTCAGCTGAGGAATAATACTATATGTTTTATACAACTGGGGCGTAGATTGTTTTGAATTCATTTGTAGTATCCCCGAAGGAGAGGGAGGGGTGTTAATGTCTTATATTAACTATACCAAGAATATTTTGCCCTTTCTCGTCAGAGATGAATTTTGGCGGTCTGTACAATACATGTTTTCAAATGATTAACAGTTACACATAGACAACAATTTTTCACATCAAATAATTTAAAAAGAAGAATAGACCGCGGCCTAAAGAAAACTACGCCACTTATTGGTGATTTATGATAAGGAACATTAACAGCTAATATTAAATTGTGTTCAGCGGAAATCTTTAAGTGCACGATGTAGAATATACATGTTGATTTATATAGGAATGTCAGAATAACAGGTTATTTTGCTTCGTTGTTAAATATTATATTTTCATTTGCAATTTGGTTACACAATTTGTATACATACAAGAGTAAAATAATTCAGATATGTATTGTCCATACTGTCGATTCAAATATGATCAAGAATGGGAAATCTTAAATCTAAAAGTACATAGGGGTGGCAGGAAAAAAAACATATACGAAAACACATTACCAGGAAACAGGAAATTGAATATCATCTGGCCTGATAGTGTAGTGGTTATGCTGCTTGATTTGCATGCGGAAGGACGTAGGTTCAAATCCGACAAGGGGGTAATACTTTTATTAGGCCTTTTGTATTTTATTATTATTTATTAAATTTTATTTTATTTATTTTCTATTTACTTTTTTATGCCACCGCAGCATCTGCGATGCGGTGGCATATGGCGATTCACCTGTGTGTGTGTTTGTGTGTGTTCTATAGATTATATAGTGAACTTAAAAAATCTTCTTGTGAAAACCACCAGTCAAATTTCAACCAAACTTGGCAGGATTGATTCTTGGGCGAAGGGCTTCCAAAGTTGTTTCAATATTCCTGTGAATTTCATTCCATGCAGAAATCTGGTTGCCATGGCAACCAAAAGGAATTATAAGAATAAAATAAAAAAATCTTCTTGCAAAGTCCCAAAAGGCCTAGAGCTTAGATATTTTGCATAAGGCATTGTCTGGTAGACCTCTACCAAGATTGTTCAAAATCGGCCCCGCCCCAAGGGTCATTGATTTTCACTATATGTACGTATAGTAAAAACTTAAAATACCTTCGTGTAAAGACCCAAAAGGCCTAGAAGTTTGATATTTTGCATAAGCCATTGTCTGGTAGACCTCTACCCAGATTGTTCAAATTATAGCCCTGGGGTCAAAATCGGCCCCGCCCTGGGGGTCATTGGTTTTCCTTATATGTATACAGTAAAAACTTATAGTAAAAACTTAAAAAAAAATTTATTCTAGCAATTGACAAATGCTAGAGGTTAGATATTAATTTTGCATGCTACATTGTGTAGTACACCTCTAGCAAGATTGTTCAAATTATAGCCCTGGGGTCAAAATTGCCCCCGCCCCGAGGGGTCATTGATTTTCAAAATAAACATATAGTAAAAAATAAAAAAATCTTATTGTCTGAAGGTACAAGGTTTAGAGCTTTAATGTTTGTTAAATGATATCATTCTACCAAAGTTGTTCAAATTTTGCCTCTAGTGTCAAAATTAGTCGCGCCCCAGGGGCCATAGGTTATCCTTATATGTATATAGTAAAAACTTAAAAAATCATTTTCTCTAAATTTACAAAGGCTAGAGTTAAGATATTTTGCATGAAACATTGTTTAGTGAACCTCTATCATGATTGTAAGGCATTGTCTGGTAGACCTTTACCAAGATTGTTCAAATTAAAGCCCTGGGGGGTCAAAATCGGCCCCACCCCCCAAGGGTCATTGATAATCACTATGTACATATAGTAAAAAAATAAAAAATCTTCTTGTCTGAAGGTACAAGGCTTAAAGATTTGATATTTGGTTTATAATATCATCTATGGGTCATCTACTAAAGTTGTTTTAATTATGCCCCTAGTGTTAAAATTGCCCTGCCCCAGAGGCGTTAGTTCTCCCTATATGTATAAAGTAAAAACTTGAAAAACTTCTTCTCTGAATTAACAAAGACTAGAAGTTAAATATATGGCATGAGACTTTGCGAAGTGAACTTTTACCAAGATTGTTCAAATTATAGCCCTGGGGTCAAAATTGGTTCCGCCCGGGGGTCATGGATTTTCATTATGTACATTTAGTAAACAAATAAAAAATGTTTTTGTCTGAAGGTACAAGCCATAGAGCTTTGATGTTTGCTATATAATATTATCTATAGGTCCTCTACCAAAGTTGTTCAAATTTTTCCCCTAGTGACAAAATTGGCCCTGCCCAGGGCAGTGATTCTCATTATGTACACATAGTAAAAACAGAAAATAAAACAAATGTTTTCTGAATGGGAGAAAGCTACAGCTTAGATATTTGACTTGAAATGTTGTTTGGTGGACCTGTATCAAGATTGTTTTGAATTAAACCCTTGTGTCAAAATTTTGCCTTGCCCAAGGGGACAGTGACCTACTTTCTTGTCCTTTGATGTACAGCAATGGAATTTTGACCATGTGCACAGATTTAGTTGTAAAATTGAACTTTGATATCAGGTGGCCTAGATTTTGATGATGTGACTACTTTCTTGTCCTTTGATGTACAGCTATGAAATTTGAACCATGTGCACAGATTAAGATGTAAAGTGAACTTTGATATCAGCTGACCTGGATTTTGACAAAGTGTCTTACTGTATTGTCCTTTGATGTAGTCATGAAATTTAGGCTGTGTGAAATATGACCTTCACCACCAAATTCACTAGACTCAAGTACATTGATATATTCCTACTCTGATCTTTTATTGGATGAACAATAGATTTAACTACTAATCTGATAATATGAATTAGATAGGTCAGGGATCTATGCATTATGAATATCTTCAATTGTATAAAAACAAAAGAAATCTGTTCCTACACTACTATTTAGTGTTGTATTAATGTGGTGGCATAGCATTTTTCTCAAATGCAATCTTGTTTATACATGTATATATATATATTGTCCATGTTTTTTATTCACAAGAATGCTTAACATATATAATAAGTTAAAATTTAATTCATCAATCAAACAATGCATACACCTCAACCAAGCAGCCCAGGACTCGTGTGCTCACAATAAATAAATGATTTTCGTCGTAACACATTATGTCACGTGTAGCACAAAAAAAAAACGCTAGGATTTGAACCCCACCTGTATAGTTGATACAGGAGCACGTTACCACTACACTACAATATCTCGCTGTGAAAAGTATGGGCAATAAGTATTACTATACTATCCATATACTATCCATACACAGATGCCTTACCTTTTCTGAAGTGCACTGATCCATGTTATGTTTACAACGGTTCCGAAATAAATAAACTTCAGCAGTACAATGCTTTATTTTGTATTGGAATTTAATAATTATCAAAATTTCAGTTTTGTGAAAATCGCGGAAGGGTGAAAAGTTCAATTGCAGAATTGCGATAATTTAAAGAATTTTGTTGCGTTCCGTTACCACTTAATGAAATAATATAAATTAAAAACCAAATATTACTTAATTACCAAATAGAACTCACTAAACAAATAAATAACTTAAAAGCATTCAAGAAATCAGATTGATTAAACCACCACAATTCAAGCAAATTCAACAAATGTCTTCAAAATTAATAAGAGCAGCTTTGTATTTGAAATACCGTAATCATACGTTTTAACAAAGAAAGTTAAAGAGTAAATTTGTATACTTATTTAATACTGGCATATTTGGTATCTAAATACTACCTGTTGTTGTTTGTATTGCAATTACATGGGGATGATGAGATAATCTTTTCCGTTAAAAATTTTATGTCCAAAACTGAATTGATAACATAATTAACATTTTTTTTATTGTTTTTTATGCAGGATGTCTAAATTTCTGGGTGACGATGCTACTTTTTCATTGAAACTATCGGAAGTCATGGGTGACATAGGAATACGAGAAGAGATAGTTCTTAAAAGAAGAAGATCATTTATGTTGATGGAAACTCTAGATACAATTACTCGTCGTATTCAAGGCAAGAATATCACCACTTACAACTTAGGAAGTCAATCAGAAGGATCAACAACAGTAGACCTTGACTCCGATATTGATACTCTTTTCGGATATCATGATTTGAACATTATTCTAGACTGGAAAGAAGCAAAGCCCGGAGCAGAAAATGTTCTATTGGTTCAGGATGAAACCACCGCTCCTGGTCATTGTTATTTACAATGTGAAAAACCGAAACTAAAATTCGTATATTCCATGGATGAAAAACACTTTCATTCATTTGGGAAAAATAAATGGCTTTTGAAAAACACATGCTTTGATGACGAGGTTAATTTTAAATACAATAGAAAAAATGGTCCAGCTCATTCTTTTCAAGGAAAGGTTGCTTACAATGAAGAAGATAACGTCATAGGATGGCATTGCAAACATTGGCCAAGAGAAGCTCGACAATGGCTGGTAAATAAAGGCAAAGGTGATTGGCCAACAGAAGATATGAGAAGACAGTGTGAGGCAACTGGATGTGTCATTGTACCAGTGAGCAGCAAAAACAGTCAGTACAAGGACCTAGAATGGAGAATATCAACTTGTCTGGCTGAGAGATGTCTAATGTTCAGCTTGAATATCACACAAATGAGATGTTACGTTCTGATGAAAATGATATTCAGAACAGTCAAGGAACAAACGTTTTCGATGGTTAAACTTTCAAGTTACATGTTAAAAAATGTTCTATTCAATTGTATTCGAAATACAAAATCATGTGAGTGGACAGAAAACAAATTGTTTGATTGTTTGAAAAAATGCCTTTTATATTTAGAAACTTGCATCAGAGAACAAAATTGTTCACAGTTTTTTATTCCTGAAAATAATCTCTTGAGAGGGAAAAGCTGTCAAAGTTATGAAAGTTATCTTACAAATCTCATACAAAGTTTTACAAACAGTGATGGACAATTTCTTCTGGAATTATCGTTTTGATCGACTTAATCCCCAGAAGACTTAAAAATGAAAAAGATGAATTTAGATCTAAAATTTCTGAATCGATTTTCTCCTGGTTATCACAAGCGGAAACGATACCGAATTTATTATCAAAGGATATCCGCTCATAAACCATTTATTGCATTCACTGAATATTATGCCACTTACTTCCTTTTAGTAGTCCATAACTGGATTTAATAATATTAGTTGCCGGGTATGAAGGTGACAGAATTGGAATAAAATGGCCAATTACAGTTCGGGAGTCTTTGATAGTCAAGGTACATTTATCGCGCCATTTAAATGTAGATCCTTTAGATCCCGCTATTGATCAAGCAAATTCGAACTCCGGAAATATAATATTCTCCAATATACATCAATCACCTGTTTCATATCGGTTCGTTTCAGACGTGTCGTCGGGCAAATTGAAGTTTGCTTCTGCTTTGTATTGCTCGGGAGATATGTATAATGCACGGCGTTTACTCGACCACATTGAACAGAAATATGATAACGATACTATAAAAACTGTGTGTTCATGTACTAAGAAGCAAGAAAGAAAGTTTGAAAGGATAGGTTACAGGAAGAAATGCATGACAGGAAATGAAGAAGTGATCAAAGATATATTTTCATTTTGTGTAAAGTTCTTGCCTAGCGAAAAGAATTGTATTCCACGTGAATTAAGGTATGAAATGTTCAGATCTACAGCTAAGGATAATCTGTACATAAATAAACACAATCAGTATTGGATGGATTGGGCGATAGTTGACTCTCTTCCTTATATGTACTTCTTACAGTACAAAACGTATGGGCGGCTGAAAATGGCTGAAAAACAAACAAAAGCTTTTTTAGATTTTGGGATTGCTATTGGTACAGAGTTAGCATTAGGACACAAGGAAACTGCATTGAATTTAATTGGCCAGTGCTTTGAACAAGAAAATAAACCAGACATTGCCTTGGACATGTACATTGAATCTTTGAAGATAAGCAAAAGAAACAATGCTGCAAATGTGCACATTTGTAGACTTATTTCTGCATTAGTTAATAAAAGTTTTCATACTTAACAATCGCGGAAAAGATTAAAGGATCAAATGAATCTTTTCAAATTTAGATTTAACCAAGGTTCAGATATGTTCCACTGTTGCAGTAACTCAACATATTTCAGCTGATTAAATCTTGATTTTAAAAAGTGAACTGGAATTTATAGTGTACATGTAGCAGTTAATGCAGATAAATTTTTGCTTCATGTTTTTTATGACTTCGGAGTTTATTAGACTAAGATATTTTCTACTTTCAATGCGCACAAGGCCTTATATCTGCATTCAGTAGATTATAATCCATTGTATAGATTTTCAAGCAGAATACATCCAAAAACAATCTGTATGAAAACAAAGAATCATCCTAGAAAACATATGGCCCATACGCGTCCTCATTGCTTAATGGTGCAAAATTCTGCATAAAGTGCTACTTAAAATAACAAAATATTTTGTGTCGTATCATTTTATTCTTTTTACGTACAATTTCATTTGCCTATTGTAGAAAATGTTAGAATATCTTAATAAAGAGATAAACGATTTTCTTGTAGTAACATTTATACAACGATTTCAATATTCATTTGGGATAAATTATAAACATTTAAGGCACATATTTGCATTAGAAACGATAATTTTCTTCCTTCTTTAGGGCACACTTGAGTTTAACAACGTTTTACGGTTTACGAGTATGTTTAATGTTTGTAACCTGAAGAAATTAGCTTGTTAATATTAAAATAATTTGTCATGAAAGAAGCAAAATGTAAATAAAGAATTATCTTTACTTCCATACAGATAACTAAATAACTATATATGTTTTACCTGCCTAAATGCAACAGAAGGTAAAAATGGTTTAGATAAATGGCTGAATAGTAATTTTTGTGAAACCTTAACAGGACAGCAAAAAACAAACTTTTTAGATATGAAAATAAAACAATTTTGGGCATAATGGACCTTATATGACAGTTTATGTTAATATAATAAAACTTTTGACAGGTTATATAGCCTAGTTATATGGCATGGATAAACGATTGCATGTATAGTTACATAATTCGAGCTACTAGGCAAGTGATGTTTTATTTCAAATAATTGTTAATGGACGGCTATAATTATAGCCATATTGATATTTCCATAGCTTAACGTCTTCAGTACATTGTAATTGATGTTAATTGTTTAAAATGTTTGAAAGCCGTTTGCATCCAAATGAGCCAAAAAAAAAATCAAGAAAATCAAACTTGGAAAAAAATGTACAAATAATTGATTTTAGTAACAATTTACATGTTATGTGAGATTAATGACTGATTTTGCATCTTGTCTACTTTGCGTACATTGAAAGTGGCGTTTGCAGTTTGAAAATCTCTTCTTTTTGTTCACTTTACAATATATTACTTTTAAATACACTTTCCAAATGTTCATGAAAATGAAGGCATATGCTATAATAAAGTCATATGTCATATCTGCTGAAGAGAACTGAGATGTTATCCAAAAATTTAAATTGTAATTAACATAAAAGTAAAGTTGGTTTATACTAATGCAAATGCGTATTCGGAACACCTTGGCTGTCATTCATAATGACCGCGGACATACAGATTAAAAGTAGTTTTATTTGTACACAAAAAAAACGAGACTGCAGTCTTTGACAATGTATTATGAAGTTTAACGGAAATTATTTTTGACAATCATAATGACTTTAAAATGCCCACTGATAAACAAATCTGAATAAACGTCAACAGGCTTCTACCATCATAATAATAGGTATATAAACAAGATATGTTTGTAAAACATGTATGCCCCCTATCGGCAGCCAATTAGTCATGTGATCAGGTTATTATGCATGACTTCTGACCCAGTGAACAAACAATTAATAAGGGTTATCTAGTATCTACTGGTCATGACTAGTCACAAGGTAATACTTATTGTGACCCCATAGGTTGTGTGCAGCAATTTAAGTTATTACAAATCTTACCAAATAATATATGCATAAATTTTATGAATCATGTAGGCCTCATTAATGACAGCCAAGTTGTGATTTTACATAAGACCTTCAAATGTGTATACCAAAAGCATTCTTAGTTTAATATAAAAATATCAACCAAGGCAACTTGAGTTGTTGAGTTATTGGTCAGAAACCGTCATGAAGTACAAGGTCAATATGACATTGACCCCTTGACCCCAAAATCAATAGGGGTCATCCACTGGTCATGACCAATCATCATACCAAGTTTGAAGTTTCTAGGCGAAAGCATTCTTTAGTTATTGATCGGAAACCGTTTTTACCAACAAGGTCAATGTGACCTTGACCTTTGACCCCTTGACCCCAAAATCAATAGGGATCATTTGCTGGTCATGACAAATTACCATACCAAGTTTGAAGTTCCTAGGCGTAAGCGTTCTTTAGTTATTGATCGGAAACCGTTTTTACCTACAAGGTCAATGTGACCTTGACCCCTTGACCCCAAAATCAATAGGGGTCATCTGCTGGTCATGACCAATCACCATACCAAGTTTGAAGTTCCTAGACCTAAGCGTTCTTTAGTTATTGATCGGAAACCTTTTTTACCTACAAGGTCAATGTGACCTTGACCTTTGACCAATTGACCCAAAAAACAATACGGGTCATCTGCTGGTCATGACCAATCACCATACCAAGTTTGAAGTTCCTAGGCCTAAGCGTTCTTTAGTTATTGATCGGAAGCCTTTTTTACCAACAAGGTCAATGTGACCTTGACCTTTGATCCCTTGATCCCAAAAGCAAAAGGAATCATCTTCTGGTCATGACCAATCACCATACCAAGTTTGAAGTTCATAGACCTAAGCGTTCTTTAGTTGTTGATTGGAAACCGTTTTTACCAACAAGGTCAATGTGACCTTGAACTTTAACCCCTTGACTCCAAAATCAATAGGGGTCATTTGCTGGTCATGACCAATCACCATATCAAGTTTGAAGTTCCTAGGCCTAAGCGTTCTTTAGTTATTGATCGGAAACCGTTTTTACCTACAAGGTCAATGTGACCATGACCTTTGACCCCTTGACCCCAAAATCAATAGGGGTCATCTGCTGGTCATGACCAATCACCATACCAAGTTTGGAGTTCCTAGGCGTAAGCATTCTTTAGTTATTGATCGGAAACCGTTTTTACCAACAAGGTCAATGTGACCTTGACCTTTGACCCCTTGACCCCAAAATCAATAGCGGTAATCTACTGGTAATGACCAATCACCATACCAAGTTGAAGTTCTTAGGCCTAAGCGTTCTTTAGTTATCACTCGGAAACCATTTGGTCTACGGACCGACGGACCGACAGACCGACGGACCGACAAATGCAAAGCAATATACCCCCCTCTGTTTGAAGTGGGGGCATAATAATGTATTTTGTATGGAAATCAAAATACTACTCTGTTTACTTTTATGTCTGTAATTTCAACGCGATATATTGGCAAAAAAACTTACGTAACAACTCCCAGCATTAAGAAAAATTATGCTCCCCGAAAGGAGAGCATTAACTTGTCCGTCTGTCCATATGAAACTTTTAGGTGTAAGTAGAACCATAACTCTGTCTTGCCTAATTTTGGAGTTATTGTCCTTTGTTCGTTTTTACACTTTGAACTTTGTCCGGGACATAACTCTAAAATTATAAGAGATATCAACATGAAAGTTTGTAAGTAGATAGATCTTATTTGGTTAAAGTGCAATGCAAAAAGAACAATAACATTGTTTTGTCCCGTTTTTAAATAATTTCGCCTTTTAGAGAAATCTTGTCCGGGACAAAACTATATGAGATATCAATATGAATTTTTGTAGGTAAATATATCTCAATGGGTAGATGTGCAGTACACAAGAGCCGTAATTCTGTCTTGCCTAATTTTGGAATTATTGCACTTTGAACTTTGTCCATGGACATAACTCTAAAACTACAAAAGGTGTCATTTTCTGTGTCCAAAACTTATCGGGGAGCATCACCTGGATCAAAACGGGCTCTTGTTTACTATTTGTTTACATGTTTAGTTTCTTAGCGTAGGATAGACTGAAATACTATATCTATCTGTTCTGTGTACTGAAAGGGCCGAGAAGATGCGAAATTCAAAATACGATGGAGATGTAAACATGACCTATCGAGTTTTTGACTTGTATGTACTTCTTTTGAGTGATATCTAATTCACAATGCTTCGACACAAAATACAGCTGCCGCATTAACGTGGTCGATCTCGTTGATGAAGAGATTTTGACAGCATAAACAAATAGACTTTGTATACTTAAAGAACAAATAACGCCCGTTTAAGAATGGACAATTCTTTGCGGGCCTCTATTATTTTCCGAGCTTTATAGCAGAAGATATTTTAATTTGACCCTAATACAATCTACTTGATCATTTTTTTAAAGACCGTTGCGTTTATTTTGCAATGGCTAATTGTACATGACATCAATTCCTGTAAAGACGTGCTCAAATGCGCTTTTTTGTCACAAACCACTGAATATCATTAGACCACTGTATCGAGATCGATAGACATTATGTAACAGAAACTGACCATGTCACGCGGAAATCTCCGGACATATTGCTTGTTAACGCTTTGGCGTTATATTGTGTTATAATGACCCTTCAAAGAAGTACAAATCGAATTGCAACGAAATCAGTCAAACAATTTTTAACTGTTAGCTCGATTTAAATATGCTGTCTTTATATACAGAGAAAAAATAGCCGATACGAAAAACGACCATGCCCCAGGGAAATCATCCGAACATATTACTTAGGTTAGTTCTTTATGCCTTATATTATGTTTTAAAGACCCCAACCCCTAACTAGTAAAAATCGAAACTGCTATGGAAACTGTCGACTGTTTTTTTTAACTGTTGGCTTGAGAATATATTACGGGATTTTGTTCTAGATATGTACATGTATACACTTTATATACAGAAAGAACAAACAGCCGGTACGAAAAACGACCATACCACGCAGAAATCTACCGGACATTGCAATGTTTTCAATTTTGCCGTGTTGGGTTTTCCTTACGGATTCTTTTTTATATGCCCGAAAGAATTTCGGACATATTGTGTTATACCCCCTGGCGTCCGTCCGTCCGTCTGTCCGTCCGTCCGTCTGTTAGCAATTTGGTTTCCGGAGCATAACTTAAGTTCCATTTGGCCCACAACATTCAAACTTCATAGGATGATTGTCCATATTGGGTAGAAAACCCCTATTGATTTTGGGGTCACAAGGTCAAAGGTCAAGGTCACTATGACCTTAAAACGGAAAACAGTTTCCGGAGCATAACTTAAGTTCCATTTGGCCTACAGTGTTCAAACTTCATAGGATGATTGTCCATATTGGGTAGAAGACCCCTTTTGATTTTGGGGTCACAAGGTCAAAGGTTAAGGTCACTATGACCTTAAAACTGAAAACAGTTTCCGGAGCATAACTTAAGTTCCATTTGGCCTACAGTGTTTAAACTTCATAGGATGATTGTCCATATTGGGTAGAAGACACCTATTGATTTTGGGGTCACAAGGTCAAAGGTCAAGGTCACTATGACCTTAAACCGGAGCTTAACTTACGTTCCATAAGGCTTACAGTGTTCAAACTTCATAGGATGATTGTCCATATTGGGAAGAAGACCCCTATTGATTTTGGGGTCACAAGGTCAAAAGTCAAGGTCACTTTTACCTTAGAAGTGAAAACAGTTTCCGGAGCATAACTTAAGTTCCATTTGGCCCACAGTGTTCAAACTTCATAGGATGATTGTTCATATTAGGTAGAAGACCCCTATTTATTTTGGGGTCACAAGGTCAAAGGTCAAGGTCACTATTACTTAGAAATTGTAAACAGTTTCTTGAGCATAACTTAAGTTCCATTTAGCCCACAATATTCAAACTTCATAGGATGATTGTCCATATTGGGTAGAAGACCCCTATTGATTTTGGGGTCACAAGGTCAAGGTCACTATTACCTTAAAACTGAAAACAGTTTTCGGAACATAACTTAAGTATCATTTGGCCTACTATATTTAAACTTCATAGTATGATTTTCCATATTGGGTAGAAGACCCCTAATGATTTTGGGGTCACAAGGTCAAAGGTCAGGGTCACTATTACCTTAGAATTGAAAACAGTTTCTTGGGCATAACTTAAGTTCCATTTGGACAACAAAATTGAAACTTCAAAGGAGAATTGTTAATTGAAGGAGGTAATACTTTATCTAATTCCCATGTCTTACAAATGCTTCATCTTTACACACAAAAAAATCACTTTCGGGCATATAATGCTCCGCCTAGCGGTGCTCTTGTTTACTATTTAGTTCTTTGGGCCTTATATTGTGTTTGAAGACCCTCCGAACTAGAACAAAATCAGTCAAATGCTTTTTATACTGTTGACTCTAGAATATAATGTTTTTCCGAGTATTTATACACTTTATTTACAGAAAGAACAAATAGCCTGTGCGAAAAACGACCAAGTCACGCGATCATGATCCGGACTTAATGCTTGGGTTAGGGCTTAAGGCCTTATATTGTGCAAAGAATACCCTCCAAACTAGTAAAAAAATTGATTCCGCAACGAAATCAGACAAATTGTGTTCTAACGTTTAGCAGAAGAATATAGCGATTTTTTACGAAATTTTATACACTTAATATACAGAGGGGACAAATAACTGTTACGAAAAACGACTATGCCACGCGGAATTTCCCGGATGTATTTCTTTGAATAGTTCTTTAGACCTTATATTGTGTAAAGTAGACCCTTTAAACGTGTTCAAAATCTAATCATAAACGGAATCAGTCAAATGCTCTGTTGGCTCGAGAATATGATGTTTTTCCAAATAGTTATGCACTTTACAGAAGAAACGAATAGCCGGTACGAAAAACGACCATTCCACGCGAAAACATGCCAGATATATTACTCGGGTTACTTCTTTGGGCCTTATATTGTGTAACAAAAAACCTTCCAAAAAAGTACAAAATAGAATCTGCAACGAAATCAGTCAAATGATTTTTATTTTGTTTCCAGACTTTTATACTTCACAACAGCAGGTGTCAAGTGGTGTATGACAGCTGTAAAAAAATGCCCTTTACTTCACTTCAGTGTTGTTATATTTTTCTGGTCCTTCGGGATCATTGATGCCGGCAGTATCAAGTGTTGAGAATTGAGTACCGCTCAAGCCGGTGCTAGAGGGCGTGAGGGATGTTGCACGTATTCATTATCCCTCATGTACAGACTCAATCAAACCGAGTCTGCAATTCTCTTGTAATTTTGTTGTGATTAATGCTTCCAAGGGATCACTTTGTTTCCAGAATTTAACTGATATGTGATGGGTTTTTTTTCTCAAATTTTAAACACTTAATATACCAAAAAAGAACAAAGGGCTGGTCTTATAAACATGCGACGCAGAAATCTCATGGACTTATTACTTGGGTAAGTTCTTTGGGTCTTATATTGTGTTTTGAAGACTCTCCAAACAAGTACAAAATCGAAAGTACAATCAAATGGGGTTTAAACTGTTGGCTTGAGATTATGTTTTTCCAAACATTTATATACTTTTTAAACAGAAAGACCAAAATGCCGATACAGAAATTTCACTTTACACTTTATATAAACACATGTCTCGATATGATTTTATTTTTGAAATTTTCAGTCAATCTGTAGTTAAAGAGAAAAAAAGCAAATTGCCTGTCCAAAGCACGATCATGCCACGCAGAAATCTCCCAAACTTATTGCTTGGGTAAGGGCTTTCATTCTCATATTGTATAAAATGACAATTGTTAAGACTTTACAATTAATACACTGAATATAACAGTTTAGCAGCTTATTCCAACATTACAAATGACATGAAAGCAAAATTGTGTATTAAGAAGGTAAAAAGAAGAAAACAACGACAAGATATATCTCCGTCGCTTATTTCCCAAAGCTAGAGCAGGTGTAACGAGACCTGAAGTACGATACTAATGAGGAATTATTGTCACCCAAGCATTAAATAAAAACTATAAACGACAAAGTTTAAGCCTGTTTTTGACGATAATGATAAAGCGACACTGTGTATGCGTTAAATGTCACGGATAATATTTTTAGAAAAGCGCTTAATGTAGGTTGAGCGTCCTCTTTGACGTTTGGCGTGCGCCGCTATTCACTTAGTTGTCATGGTATTTCTGTCCATCATTTTGATGTGTGTTGATATTTTATGTGTAAATTTGAAAAAAATGTTTCAGTTGTTAAAGTTTATAGCATATCAAAATATTTAATTCGTACCTCTTTTATTTAGCTTTTATACACTTTTGTCACAGAGTATTGGGACAACCCATGTAGCTAAAAATAAACATATTAATTAAATTTTAAGCATACTGATATTGAAGCCTCTTCAAAGCATTTGTTTAGGAGTCATCGTTTCCAGATTATAAATTTTGTATTTATATGCAATATTGCAATGGGCGGATTAATAACTAAATCTCATATATAAATAGGCGGATAATGTATAGTATACAATCAGCAAAATAAAGGTTTTATCTTTAATTCAATACAACAGATATGATGAAAAAGAAAAATATAAGACACAGATTAAACTTTGTTAACCAACCTTGGTTTCACAAACAAAGACAATTGTGATAACTAGAGAAAGACCTTAAGTGATTCATAACCTCATCCAACAAATTAATTGTGTGACAGTTTAGGGTTCTAAAGCAAAATTTAAACTCCGCATACAAATAGATCAATTTATTTTGTACTCAATAATTAAGTTACAGTTCATATTTACTCTCAATAAATATTGCTTATTTTATATAGATTTAAATTGAAATACTTAAACAATTGTAGTTTAATCAAAACGAAATTTGAAAAGGAAAAATATAAATGAGAGCGTTTTATTGATGAAAAATATAATGAATTTTGTTTCACTAACTGTCATGTAAAAAGCTCTTTATTTCAAAATCCGTCAAAAACAGAGGTAAACTATCATCGTTAATAGATATTCATCACCACTAAATTCAATTTACCATACTTGTGCGAATATATTACGTTTTGGGACTCACTAATCGTTCATTTTAGCTCACCTGAGCTAGCTCAGGGTGAGATTTTAAGATCTTTGAATGTCCGTCGTCCGTCCACACTTGTTCGTTAACACTCTAGCGGTCACATTTTGCCTCAATCATCATCACACTTTGTCAGAATGCTTGTCTGGGTAATTGCTCAAATGAGTTCGAACATTGGTCATTTCGGATGAAAAACTAGGTCACAGAGCTAAAAATAGAAACATCTTCTTAACACTCTAGTGACTACTGTTTTGATCCAATTATCCTAGAAATTGGTCTGAAAGTTTGTTTTGCTGATTTCTATGTCAAGTTCAAACATGGGTCATCTCGGATGAAAACTAGGTCACACCGCTCAAATATGGAAAACCATGTTAACACTCTAGTGGTCACATTTTTGACTCACCTGTCATGAAACTTGGTCAGAATGCTTGTCTAGGTAATTGTTCGTATGAGTTCGATGGGTCAGGTGAGCGATCCAGGGCCATCTTGGCCGCCTTGTTTAAAAATGGGATTGTTTCGAGATATGATTTGTATTTATTTTCCTTACAAACATGAATTTCATCAATACTTCGTATACCAATAAATTTGCTGTCTATCATTTTTTAAAAAGAGATATGATTTGATTTTTAGCTATATAATTTAATCAGAAAATGTGATTTAAGTTGATACCATATCCCTTTGATATGATTTATTAGTCTTTATTCAGATGAATTAAAAGTCAACACGCAAAACATTTACTTGTGAGTCTGTTAACTGAATCAGTCTGTTTACTATTAGTATTTGTTTTCTCAACGCTCCGTAGTAATGTTTCATCATCATAGAATGTGGTGAGTGTTAGTAAAGAGAACTTATAAATATATTATTTGTAAATAAACAAATCATTTAAAGTTTTAAATGAAACAAGTGCACACGAAAATGAAACAAGGAGGTGACCGATATTAATGAAATCAAAATGAAAAACAATGAAAAACAAACATGAAACAATTCTGGAGAAAACCATTTTAGTTTTTGTCGTTGTTTTTGTTTTTTTCTGTTTGATTTCGCCCCATCGTTGCCCCGACAACTAGTTAATAAAGTGCATATAGTTCTTTGTAATGAGATTGTAACTGCGAGAAACATTCTTATACGAGATTGTTTGTGTTATTATTCAAATGAAGTGTCTGTTTCATTTTAGTTTTATATTAAGACAATTGTGTCAATACTAATTTCAATGACCATATAAAGTACCTCGCCATTAATTGAACTGTAATGGACGATGTATTCAGATTGCACCAGTTAAATTTTCATATTTACAGATTGACTGATTGCAAGAGGAAATATCTATGGGGCACGGTTGTGGAACACACGGTTATTTGATTGGTCTAAAATGGGCACAGTTTCCTTTAGTCTTTTAAATATTGATAAAAACAATATAATTGTATCATTTGGATATTTTTATACAATATTGCAAAAAAAATTGTTGAAAATGTGTTAACTGATTTAGCATAAACATTATTATGATGAATAGTGATATTTTGTTCAAGAATATTTTTACCTGCTATATAAATATAAATTTCATTTAATATTGGATCATGTACCTTACACTTACCAGCAACATCGAGTCATAATTATTTCGTGTTTTGTTGTTATGTCTGATACCGAATATTACAGACGTAGTTTTTATTAATTACAGACCTACAATTATACGACCAATTCACTTAAAATATACTGTAAATTGTAATTTTCACAAAGTTTATGCAATACTTACAATGCTTTCGAACGTGTATAATCGAAAGTCAAGACAATTTTACATG
The DNA here is from genome assembly GCF_026571515.1 of Ruditapes philippinarum. NCBI lineage: Eukaryota > Metazoa > Mollusca > Bivalvia > Venerida > Veneridae > Ruditapes > Ruditapes philippinarum. The sequence goes on along the minus strand of NW_026852304.1, from coordinate 106,920 downwards.
CAAATAAAACCGCCAAAATTTAAGATGTATTAATTAGATAAGATAACGATTTTGCTCAAACTAGGCACTTAAAGAAAGGGAACCCGTTAAAACTTCCCCATAATATTCCTTAACAGACTTAAGCCCATGCAACATTTTTTTTCTGATGTTAACAAATGTTTTGACATTTTAAATTGCACTCTACTCAATAGTACCCTTTTACTAGAGTTTAATATTTTTATCAAGGTATGGGCACATTGAGTTAATGAGAAGCAATTAACAAAGTATATTTTAAGGATCAAAGTGAATTGATCACGCTAAAGTAATCTTAAGTATATATTGATACTTCCAAATTTAAAAAGTTAATAGAGAAATGAGAAATGTTGACAAAAATTATAAACAATCAATTGTTTTACAGATTTCACATGACCTGCAATCGCAGGTCCTACTGACCAAACCCATTGAATAAGTAAATTTAAAGCCATACGTAAGGATAAAAAATGATACAGCAAACTCTATTTTGAATTCCTAACCATACACGAATGAAACTGGTATCATATTAATAACATTTTGGTGTTGAATTTATGTTAAGATATCTCGCATGAACTTAGATTTAACAATTTGCATTAAAAATTATACGATTACTCATTCAAGATTTTTGATGGATTTTTCATAATTTCTGACAAAGATTTCATTGTGAAAAATAAAACATTACACTTCAGCGGACAAACAAAAGTCTCAGGTATGTTCACGATACTTGTTCCAGTGTATGTACAATTAACTATGTTTATGCCTGCACCCATCAATTTACCTATATTTCAATAGGAAACAAAATGAGTCCTGTTATGACATGTTAGTTATCTGATATATATGTTGTTGCAGTTGTTGTTGTTGTTGTTGTTTTTGTTGTTGTTGTTGTTGTTGTTGTTGTTGTTGTTGTTGTTGTTGTTGTTGTTGTTGTTGTTGTTACAAAACTTGTATATGGTTATTTAGGGGAGGAACAGTAGAGAAATTTTTAATAATACTGAAATAAAAGCCTATAGCACGATTTACATGAAACATTTTTTATCATTTTATTGCCTAAATGAATACATTTTTATTTCAATGAACATCGTTTTTGTTTTTACTAAATGCCATCTGTATAATCAAACTACTTTTTGCATTTGGGTTTGAACGAATAGTAGTTCTCGGTCGATTGTCCAACAATTGGCCAATATTTGATTCTAACTAACAACAAAATATAGATATATTCAATTGTAATATCATGTTATCAGAAACTGAACAGACGAAAGAGATTGTATGTACAATTTTGAAAGCAATACAACACTTTCAAACAGAACGTAATTCTTAATTGATTGAATCATCAGGTTTCCCTCCAAATGGATTCCTTGCATAATTTACAAACTATTATTACTGGAATATGTGTGGAATATGTTGACCAATTAAAGAGATTGTTTAAAAGGTAGATCGAGCATTCCGGCCGTGGATAGCATAGAGGGAGCATTAAGGAAATTACTATGTCCTGCAATGTATGAAATACTAGTAAATAAGCACCTTAAAGCCTGTTCTGTATTTTTGTTTTATGTTGAAGAAAATTATAAGTTAATATAAGACGTATAAATACTTTTGTTTTGACAATAAAAGTTAAGAAATAAAATTTAATGCGATAGTATTTTTTAGATAACCAACAATTATTTTCGAAACTGTGTTTGTACTCGTGGACGCATTCTCAAAGTAAGGATACATAAGGAAAACTTTACACAAAGTAGTGACACAAGCAAGAAAAAATATTTTTTAAAATTTAAATTGTCTATGCTATTATGTAAGTTTAAAATAATTTAAATTCTTATTTTCATACACTAAAACTGAACAAATTAGATTTCTAAAAAGCTGGTATTGGTAACAAACAACCGAGATAGCTTTCATAAACCATTCATTAAAGAACTATTCCATGCTTAACTTGTTTTATCCTTCTACAGAGACTTATTTGGAAATGTTTACAGAATAGCGTGGTATGTTTTGGCATAACCAATATTAAATCACTAATTATTCGACAATAGCGTGCAAGCAATGGGAATAATAATATTTATTTATTATGTAATTTGAACTGTACAAATATATATCAATATATTCTTTCATTTTCAGTTAGTAGTTTACTGTAATATAAAAGTGGATTATGTCTTGAACATTTCACTGTGAAATACGTTAATTAATCGCTTATCTGTTTTTCTTTTCATCTCAATACATTTATATTAAATAGAAGGCAATGCGAACCGCAAATTTCTTATTATTTATTGTGTTACAATTGCAAGAAAGCTTTATCTTCTTTTAGCCATTTGTCGCTACATTTGTAAAGTAAATCTGTGCAAAGAACGCAAATTCAAGGATCATCCTAGTAAACAATATTAGCTGTCACATGAAAAAATATCATGCCATAGAGAAAGAATGATTTTATTTCTCAGTTCCCTTGTTGGAAAATACATGTAATATGATAGGTTGAAAGACACATTAATTGATTTAGAAATATAAAGTGAATCGTGAATCGTGCGAGGAAAACGTCCTTACAACATTGTCAGTATCAAAAAATTAGGTAAAGCACAACATATTTTTCTCTTTGGTTAGTGCTTTTCAACATTTCATTCTTAATCAATTTATTTTGGCCAACATGTTATTATTATCAACGTATCCAAGGTGTTCAACGATATTGTTCCCTATTTCCTTGATGTATTCCCTGATTAATGTCTTAATTTCATATATACCACTTCATTGTAAACATTCAATTTATTTGACATTTGCAATTGTTCCATATAAAATTCTTCAATAACATAGATATTGCATATTAATATGCAATGATACAGTTTTACTACTTAATATTATATTTACACTGTTATTTGTCTTATCTTATTGAAAACATACTGTCGGCATTCTTTTCATATTCAATTATCGCTGGTCTGTATGAAGAAACCATTTTCATTATTCATTATTTTCAGATATATTTTTGTTATGAACATGCGTGTTGTCCATTCCTACATATAAACACTTGATAACATTGCTGAATGAATATTTTATACAAAATGAAAACATAAAATCATAATTGTGTTGATTGAATGCTGAAAAGTGACAGACATGTTTTGTTTGTTTTTCTTTCTTACTAGCTTATTGCTTCTAATCTTTTGTTGTGTTCTTTTTTCATTGACCGTTTTCTAAAAAGTCTAATAATAGATAAAATATTTGATGTCAAAATGATTATTAGCCGTCTCATATAGAGCTTTGATAGCTGTGTACTCGTCCAATGATATTCAGTATTGACCTTAACAATGTTTGATAACCTCAAAATATTCAATATGAAACTGTACATATCCGTATATAAAAAACTCAATATTGAGGAGTCATTTTGTATCAACAGTCTAAAAAAATATTTCATGAAAAAATTATGTTACCCTCAAGTTACTGTAATTGCAAATATTGCATATGAAATAGAGGTATTTATCTTTTATTTCATACCTAATAAAATGTAACCAATGTTTCTTTTTATTTTAAACGAAGGCAATACGAACAACATTTTTTTTATTTATGAGTAACCTTCAGAAAGCACACGCGAGAAAGCAATATCTTCTTTAGGCAATGTCTCGCTAAATTTGTAAAGATTTACTGTATAAAGGGCGCATATACAAGGATCACCCTTGTAAATAATATTAACTCTCACAAAAGAAAATAACGAATGATTTTATTTCTCATAACGGTTTCCATGATAGGAAAGTACATGTAATATTATAGGTTGATTGGCACATTAATTGATTTAGATGAATAGATTTTCTCCGTAATATAAAGTAAATCATGCAAGAAAACGTCCTTACAACATTGTCAGTATCATAAAATTAGGTAAAGCACAACATGTGATTAGTGCTATCAACATTTTATTCTAAGCCAATTCATTTCGGTCGACAGGTAAATATTAACAACGTATCCAAGGTGTTCAACGATCATGTTCTCTATTTCTTTGATGTATTCCCTGATAATTGTCTTAATTTAATATCAACCGCTTCATTATAAACATTCGATTTATTTGACTAGTTGAGTTAACTTCAACTATTCCACATGAAATTCTTCGAGAACATATATTTTTTGTCCTGACAGTTTTACTTCCTTTTTCCAATACATACATATGTACCTTATTATATAATGCCCACGCTATTTTTCTAATTGAAAACATTTTTGTCGACATTCTTTTCATATTCAATTATCGCTGGTCTAAATGAAGAAATCTTTTTCATTATTCATTATTTTCAGATGTATTTTTGTAATGAACATGTGTGTGGTCCATTCCAACATATATACACTTAATAAAATTGCTACAAAATTACAATTTCTAATAAATACAATTATAATAAATACAATTATAATAAATGTATGGATGGTATATTGGAAAGTTTTTTGTTTGTTTGTTTGTTTTCTTTTTTCATACAATTTATTGCTTATTCATTTGTCATGTTGTCTCTCATTTACTATCTCCTAAAGAGTCTGATAAGAGGGGGGGATATTTGACTATGAGCTTCTGGTATGGCTGGTATTTGAGGTGTGGTTGCCAACTGCATAACATATCTGTGGTTCATGAGCAGCTTCAAGAAAATCGGGCTTGTAATTTTTACTTTTACCAAATTGCACGATTCTTTATGGTTCCTCATTAAGAACATCGTAAATCAACATTTCATTCTTCTTTATTTACAGAAATGACGATACTAATGTCAATAACGTTCGGTTTATGCATCCTAAGAGTCTGCAGAATAAATACTTACGAGAAGTGGTTGTTTTTATTTCAATGCGAATGTTGTAAGACATTCATTTCATTTTAATGTATTGATTATATGACGACGGGGATTTGACATTCGAACAGTAGAGAAGTAATAAAATACGCCGAAATAATATATTTATTGGTTTCATCTAAGATTTAGCAATCGAATGTTAAAATAACACGATTATTCTTTACCAATATTTTCTAATTTTTTCGAGAAAGCAATATCTTCTTAGCCAATTTGTCGCTTAATTTGTAAAGTATAACTGTTTATAAAGAACGCAAATACAAGGATCGCCCTTGTAAATAACATTAGCTCCCCTAAGAGAAAATAACATGTCATAGAGAAAGAATGATTTTATTTCTCTTAACGGTTCCCATGATAGAAAAGTACATGTAATATTATAGGTTGATAGGCACATTAATTGATTTAGATAAATAAATTCATTTCTCCGTAATATAAAGTAAATCATGCAAGGAAAACGTCCTTACAACATTGTCAGTATCATACAATTAGGTAAATCACAACATGTGTTCCTTTCCCTTTGGTTAGTGCTATCAACATTTTATTCTAAATCGATTCATTTCGGTCGACATGTAAATATTATCAATGTATCCAAGGTGTTTAACGATATTGTTCTCTATTTTCTCTTTTTCCTTGATGTATTCCCTGATAATTGTCTTAATTTGACATAAACCACTTCATTATAAACATTCGATTTATTTGAATAGTTGGGTAAACTTAAACTATTCCACATAAAATTATTCGATAGCATAGTCTTGACAGTTTTACTTCCTTTTTCCAATACATACATATGTTCTTTATTATATAATGCCCACGTTGTTATTTTTCTATTGAAAACTTTTTTGTCGACATTCTTTTCATATTCAATTATCGCTGGTCTATATGAAGAAATCATTTTCACTTTTCATTATTTCCTGATGTATTTATATAATGAACATGTGTGTGGTCCATTCCTACATATAAACACTTAATAAAATTGCTACAAAATTACAATTTCTAATAAATACAATTATAATAAATGTATGGATGGTATATTGGAAAGTTTTTTGTTTGTTTGTTTGTTTGTTTTCTTTTTTCATACAATTTATTGCTTATTCATTTGTCATGTTGTCTCTCATTTACTATCTCCTAAAGAGTCTGATAAGAGGGGGGGGGATATTTGACTATGAGCTTCTGGTATGGCTGGTATTTGAGGTGTGGTTGCCAACTGCATAACATATCTGTGGTTCATGAGCAGCTTCAAGAAAATCGGGCTTGTAATTTTTACTTTTACCAAATTGCACGATTCTTTATGGTTCCTCATTAAGAACATCGTAAATCAACATTTCATTCTTCTTTATTTACAGAAATGACGATACTAATGTCAATAACGTTCGGTTTATGCATCCTAAGAGTCTGCAGAATAAATACTTACGAGAAGTGGTTGTTTTTATTTCAATGCGAATGTTGTAAGACATTCATTTCATTTTAATGTATTGATTATATGACGACGGGGATTTGAAATTCGAACAGTAGAGAAGTAATAAAATACGCCGAAATAATATATTTATTGGTTTCATCTAAGATTTAGCAATCGAATGTTAAAATAACACGATTATTCTTTACCAATATTTTCTAATTTTTTCGAGAAAGCAATATCTTCTTAGCCAATTTGTCGCTTAATTTGTAAAGTATAACTGTTTATAAAGAACGCAAATACAAGGATCACCCTTGTAAATAACATTAGCTCCTCTTACAAGAGAAAATAACATGCCATAAAGAAAGAATGATTTTATTTCTCTAAACGGTTACCATGATAGAAATGTACATGTAATATGACAGGTTGATAGGCACAATAATTGATTTAGATAAATAGATTTCGTTCTCCGAAATATAAAGTAAATCATGCAAGATAACCGTCCTTACAACGTTGTCAGTATCATTGAATTAGGTAAGCACAACATTCTCATTGGTACTAGCGTTCAACATTTTATTCTTAATCGACATGTTATAATCATCAACGTATCCAAGGTGTTCAACTCTATTTCCTTGTCATTGCCTTAATTTCATATAAACTGCGTCAATGTAAACATTTGATTTATTTGACTTTACTTGTATTTGACTTGATTTTACTTTGATAAACTACTACTATTTAAAATGTTCTTCATAAAGTTCTTCGACAACAAAGATATTCCATATTGATATGTAATGTTTCAGATTAACTTCTTTTTTCCAATTATATTTATAATGTTCACACTGTTATTTTTCTTATTGAAAACATTTTGTCAGCATTCTTTTTATATTCAATTATTGATGGTCTATATGAAGAAATCCGTATTTTCTGATATATTTTTGTAATAAACATGTGTGTGGTTCATTTCTACATTTAGCATTTCATTTCTAAATTTAACAATTAATGAGACTGCTGGGCAAATATTTTCTAAAAACGACAATTTATAATAAATACAATTATAATTAATGTGTTGATGGCATGCTGAAAAGTCAGATTTTGTTTTGTTCGTGTTTTCCTATTTTTATACTACGTTATTGCTTTTGTTCATTTTGTTGTTTTGCTTATTTATAAACGGTCTTCTAAAGAATCTAATATTAGATAAAATATTTAATATTAAAATGATAAACATAAAATTTGGCTATAGTTGGTGTTTGAGGTTTGGATGCCAATTACATTACATATCTGTGGTTCATGAGCAGCTCAAAGAAAATCACGCTTGTAATTTTTACTTTTACCAAACTGCACGAATCTTTATGGTCCCTCATAAAGAACATCACAAATCAACATTTCATTCTTCTTTACTACAGAAATGACATTTCCAATGTCAATTACATTCGGTTTATGCATCCTTAGAGCCTGTAGAATAAATACTTACGAGAAATGGTTGTTTTATTTCAATGCGAATGTCGTAAGACATTCATTTTATTTTAATGTATTGATTATATGGCGATAGGGATTTGAAATTCGAACAGTAGAGATGGGATAAAATACGCCGAATAAAAACAACATGTTTATTAGTTTCATCTAAGATAAGGAAATCTAATTTTAAAATAACACGATAATTCTTTACCAACATTTTCTACTTATTTTCCAGATTATTATCAGTTATATTTCTCAGAACGGTACAAAAATATTGAAAAGGAGAATGATTCACAAATGTATTTGTACAAAATGACTTTGCACAAGACTCGACTATAGCACCTCGTCTGATATAGATTTGATAGCTGTGTACTCGTCCAATGGCATTCAGTATGGACCTAAACAATCTTGATAATCTCAAAGCATTCAATATGAAACTGTACATATCCGTATATAAAAAAACTCAATATTGAGCAGTCATTTTGTATTAACAATCTAACATAAATATTTTATGGAAAACAATAGTTTTTAGTTACCCTCGAATAATTGTAATTGCAAACATCGCATATGAAAGTCAAGTATTTATCTATTATTTCATAGCTTATGAAATGTAACCAATATTTTCTTTTTATCTCAAACACGGGCAATATGAGCCACTATTACGCAAGTAAGCAGTATCTTCTTTAGACAATTTAGTAACTACATTAGTAAAGTTTTACTGTATAAAGAACGCAAGTACAAGGATTACCCTTGTAAATAACATTAGCTCCCACAGGAGAAAATAACATGTCGTAGAGAAAGAATGATTTTATTTCTCTTAACGGTTCCAATGATAAGTATTTTATAAAGTAAATCATGCAAAGAAAACGTCCTTACAACATTATCAGTATCCTAAATTAAGGGAAGAACAACATGATTTTTTCTTTTTGGTTAGTACTATCAACATTTTATTCTGAATCGATTTATTTTGGTCAACATGTAATTATTATCAACGTATCCGAGGTGTTCAACGATCTGCTGCTCGATTTCCTTGATGTTTGCCCTGATAATTGTCTTAATTTTATATAAACTGCTTCATTAAAAACATACGATTAATTTGATATATAGAAACTTCAACTACTAAAAATGTTCCACATAGAATTCTTCAATAACATAAATATTGCATATTAATATTTAAGGTTATAGTTTTACTTCCTTTTTCCAATACTTACTATTATATTTACACTATTTTCTTATTGAAAACATTTTTGTCGACATTCTTTTCATATTCAATCATCCCTGGTCTATATGAAGAAATCATTTTCATTTTCCATTATTTTCTGATATATGTGTGTTGTCCATTCCTACATATAAACACTTAATAAGATTGCTGAGAAAATATTTCCACAAAATGAGAATTATTAAATGCATGCAACCAAAATAAATATCTTAATTGCTACTGAAAAGTCAAGTGATATTATTTAGCTTTTCTTTTTTCATACTACCTTAATCTTATTGCTTTTATTATTTTGTTGTGTTGTTTTTTATTGACCGTGTTCTAAAGAGTCTAAAAAGAGATAAAAATATTTGATGTCAAAATAATAAATATAAGATTCAGCTATAGCTGGTGTTTGAGGTGTGGCTGTCAATAGCGTTACATATCTGTGGTTCATGAGCAGCTTCAAGAAAGTCGGGCTTGTAATATTTACTTTTACCAAATTGCACGAATCTTTATGGTCCCTTGTAAAGAACATCACAAATCAACATTTGCAATCATTCTTCTTTCTTACAGAAATGACGTTACCAATGTCAATAACGTTCGGTTTATGCATCCTAGGAGACTGCAGAATAAATAATTACGAGAAGTGGTTGTTTTTATTTCAATGCGAATGTTTTAAGACATTCATTGCATTTTAATGTATTGATTATATGACGACGGGGATTTGAAATTCGAACAGTAGAGAAGTGATAAAATACGCCGATATAACATGTTTATTGGTTTCATATAATATTAAGAACTCGAATGTTAAATAACATGATTATTCTTAACCAACATTTTCTTTTTTTACTACATGATTAGTTATATTTCTAAGCACGGAACAAAATTTTTCAAAAAGTAGGGCAAGTCACAAATGAATTAAACAGTTTGATAAATAATTGGCAATACTTATAAATAAATGTTCACATTTAATTCCAAAAATCTAATTTATAAGCCTAATGTTGCACAATATCTTGCTATATTATGTTTGTTTCGTGATAAAAATGTGTATAATCAAATATGCAGTATATTGTCACCTTAGTGCAGTAATGAGTTTACGCCAATTAACTTATATAAGAAGTTAACCCGTTACTGCTCTAATATACAACATAACAAATATATTTTATTTTTCAGACATCTGTCTCTTCAGACTATACAAAAATTTTGCTGATAAATGTTTGATTCAAAAATGTTTTAATTCTAATTTTTCATAGCAATTCAGATATCGATGCATGTTTAAAACGTAGAATGAATAGCTAATGTAATTTAATTTATATATAGTGCTTACATTTAGATATATGTAGAATGATATAGAATAGGTCATTAATTATGACTTTTTGTGCTTGTATGACAGAAAACATTGCGCTAACTGCTGACTGAAACACAAATAATTAAAAATTGTTGAACTAAAGCATCGCCATTTCAACAGATAGGAAATACAGGTTTTAAGGAAGCTAGTGAATTGATAACAATATAATTCAAACTAGTGTCTTCATGTACTTTATAGCTTAGATAATATAGCTTTCTTGCAGACTGGTTATAATAAAGTTAAACGATTGGACCGGTTCGAGCTAGTATAAGATAAAAAGAAAATTCAACCTAGAAAGATACTTATATTGTGAAGTGTTGTTATATAATTGAGATATTATAGTGATATACGGTGATTGTGGATAATCACTGTTTCAAAAATCATTTTATAAATATTTGGTGTTTTATAATTTCAGCAAGGTAGCTAGAGAAATAGTCATATATTGTTAACATTTTAGCATATCAGTTTTATTACAGCACCAGCCAGTTAACTCGTCTGTTTCATAATTTAAGATTTAAGAAAGTCACCATGAAAAAGGTCCCACCCAAAACGTATCCATAATAGGCATGCATTTATTTTCAAGCCTTGAAAAGACTCATGTATATATCTTCTTCACTATCTTAGCGTATACTTTAATACATGAGCTAATTATTTTTGATGTCATTTTTTATTAAATCGTCATGAGAGTTTTCGAAAATAACAATTATAATAAAATATAACATGAAATGCCAATTGAATTTCAAAAAAAGTCAATCTTTACCTCATGTCGCAATTATTTTCATAGAACCTTCATTTCTGGCATTTGGTATGGAATAAATATAGAAATCAATATCATAGTTTCTCGCATACAAAACAATAGTTTGGCTGTCAGAAACGAAATTAGCATGTCACAGGGAAATATGATCTTTCCTCTCATGTCAATGTTCCCGGGATTAACAAAGCAATGTAACATTAACAACTAGCTTCTTAAACAAATTAATATTAATGGCACTCGTGATAGGGCTCCAAATTAGATCAATTCCCTTGTTAATTACCAAAGAATGTCTAAAATTAAATCGATTTCGATATGATCCAAAAGTTAAAACTGTTAGTTTTCTGCTCGTATAAAAAGAGAGAAATGATTATTCTTTCCTGTGACATGCTAATTTTGTTCCAAAACCTCAATAGCCACCTCTAATATATGTACATATATATCTAATTCTTTTATACTAATACTTTTAAGATTTTGATATAGGTTTCGTTTCGTTCATCATCCTAGCATTTTGGAATCACAAAATGCAATGCAAAACACAAATTGGTTACTGTTAGAATGTAAACGAGCAATTTATCTTAATGCAAAGTTATCATTATATTTTGTAGAGTAGTTTTCTATACGGAAGGTTAACCTAGTAAAACATACTGGCAGTCACAAAATAAACTGATATGTCATATACAGAAATGATAGTTTCGCACAGTGGTTCACATGATAAAAATGGTACATGTAATAAAATAACCATGTACAATAATATATTTGCATTTATACATATCACAAACAGCATAATAATATGATAACACAACGCTGTCGTAGCATCTGGTAAACACACCATTTTAAAGTAAAATCAAGTGTTTTGATGTTCTTTCTCTTTTGCATCATAGTCAAACATAAAAACACGTTCCCTGTGTCACAATATGAAACCCAGAAAAAAGAAACCAATCAACGAGCATCTGGATATGATATTTCAATCGCTTTCCCTTTCTCTGCCGTCACAATAAGTAAACCCCAGCAAAAATGAGACAATCAATGGGCATGCTCTGGAGTGAGGTAACTTAATACCTGCACTCCAGTTAAAGCACTGTGCATGTATATGTATACGATTTAACTCTGACACATTTTCGACAGAAAGGTCCCCAAACTATGATACAATCGTTTTTATTTGACTTTAAATTACCCAAAATGTTGAAAACAGTATTTGATTATTATATTGTGTACTTAAGAGCACTGAAATAGGTGATTTCATCGCCACTACGTGAAGAATTTTACATAAAAGAGAAGTCTTTGCGATCTCAATAAAGCTTTATAAATTGTTAAAACAGGATCTTTAATATTAAAGTAGAAGCCAATTTGAATTCTAGATTTTGTCTTGGTCAAAGAATTGAAATAATATTAAGCTTTTGGAAATCTTATTTATACATGTATATCAAATGTTAGATTTCTGCTTTAGCCGGTGCTTGGGGTTGCATTATATTTCTTGTTCTGACATTTCCAATCACAAAAACAATGTGATATTTCCAATTAGTTTTTTTCAATTGAATAAACAATTATCGTAATAGGTTTGCAAATTAAACATTCCAAGCTAATCATCAAAAAGACATCTTTTAAATAAGATAACACAATCTGAAAATGCTAGGAACGATGGTGTTTTTTTTGTTTTGTTTTTTGTTTGTTTGTTTTCGACAACCAGACAATTAAAGAGTTTGTCTTCTGAAACTATTAAAGAATTATCGAAATGTCCACATAATGTAGAAATCAACCAAGTTTATTATTTGCTTTAATGGCAAGAGATAGATAAGACAGTTGTTTGGTTTTATATATTCGAAGAGAATTTAACATCCCTTACATGATTTCAGAAGTTATCAATAATTTTATAGAAATATAAAACCCCAACAAAAACACATTAATACGAACATAAGATATTCATTTTCAGTAAAAGTAACTCATAACCTCTAAAGCAATTATTTTCAAAGTCTCATGGACACATCATATCTGATATTGGCTATGAAATAAATGTAGAAATCAATATCATAGTTTTCTGCGTACAAAACAATATTTTGGCTGTCAGGAACGAATTAGCATGCTATGGGGAAATATAATCTTTTACTCTCTCATGGCGATTTTTACCAAAATTAACAAAATAATGTTATATTAACAATTAGCTCCTAAAACTAATTTAGATTAATGGCGTTCGTGATACGAGTCCAAATTAGACAAATTCCCATGTTAATTTCCGAACGTAAGGAAAGTTTGAAAATGAAATCAATTAAGATGAAATACAAAATAGCACGAAATGATATTTCGTTCGTTTTCTGATCTTATACATGTAAATACATATTGTTTAATATTGAACAGGCATTTGTGGACATTGCAAATGCTTTCAATTTTACTGATGTCTCTGTCAATAAATACGAATATATCATACCAAAACAACTGAAGAAAAGTTTAGGATAAATATTTGAAGATATATACTCGTATATGCCTTTTATTTGAATAGCGTTAAAGCATCGGTTCAATACATTTTATAACAGTATTTCAAAGCCTGCCTCTCATGAATCGCCTACACATTAAAAAATAACTGACCTAAGCATAGTCATTTTGTAACCAAATGATTTTTTTATTTATTAGTTCATGTATGTAGGCGGTGGCTTGCTTTTTCTGTGCTTTCAATGCAATTAAATCAGTGTTCATAATGTAAACGATAAAGCATTTGCTTTTCGGCTTTATGTTTCTAAATTCAAAATATCACCATTTTCGTGTTTAAATGTTGAATTCTGCTTAAGGAGGTCCTGGGGGGGCGTGGATGTATATGGCTTGCACTTTCGGATGCCGTCTGTGAACAGGTTTAATCAAACCGAGCCTACAGCATTTCCCATTTTGCCGTTTTGTGCGTTTTTGGGAAATCCGTTTTCTCTATATTATCAACTGAAATAGCCATATTTAGTTATGAATATGTGTTTGAGTTGTTCATGAAGATAACAAATTTCTCCAATGTTTTCACCATTTTCTCATTTTCAAACGTTACTTTCCTGGCTCTCTGAAATACGTTACACTACAGAGAAGATTAATTTTCATGCTGAATTCAAAGGGTTTCTACCCATTTAAAACATACATTGCTAATTCTTGCTTTGAATAAGAGTTATCAGTTTACAAGTTTGAACATGTGTCTCCTTATTTTGAATTAGCTATATGGTACATGGACCAATTTAATGCAAAATAAAATTAGAACCGATCCGACTTGGCATTTTTGTTTATGTCATAGATTGTCCTCAAATAACATAAACTTACAGTAAAAAGCAAGTGACAAGAATTATCACAAAGCCATATTTGTTTGCCAATAATATTAGGTTAATTCCTTCAGAAGTACCAGTGGCCTTGTCCGAGTATTCCTTTATTACAGAAATTAGATAACATCAGTAATGGGCAACATTACCCCCAAAAATGTTTAAATTAATAAAATCCTGCAATAGGCATGTTAGTGCAAATGTTAGAAGAGTTGCACGTAAGAGATAGAATTCCATCAAAATAATATGTTGTATGTAAGGACAATGCAAATATTTGACTTCATCCACATGCATACAAGTATCACGCAAACGTTGACTTCATTTAGTGTTCTAGAAAGGTAAGAAGTATACACGTTGATATGTGAAACCTTAACCAGTGCAATTTCTAAATACGACTTCATAAATAAGAAGAAAAAATACAATTGACTTGAATGACTACCTAATTTCGATTAAAATAATAATTTTGAGCTGTGCTTTTCTAAATGTATTGAATGATAAGGAAAATTGATTAAAAACATTTTTGGATTCAAAAGAGAAATTAATATGACATAGATAAATGTGTTTTTTTCTAATAATCTCTCCTGTTTCGACAGAATATTGTATAAGAATCAAAAAGAATCTTATATTTGGTTCAGAAAACTTTTTTCAAACATATATGATAAATCTATATATTGAAATACGACGTTATCTGTACGTGTCATCCCACCCCAATCATCCACACCCGAGTAAAATTGAGAAAGCCGAGCGTTTTTATTTCTATTTTATGCCACAGCAAGAACAACCAATCATTCTTCCTGTCGAATACCAAGCAGCAGCAAAATATAGCTAATCTGGAGGATGGAAACATCAATACTGGTCTTTGCTAGCTTTATCGCCGCAACTACAACCACGACTTCGATTAAGAATCATCTACATATTATGTGCATTTTAAAATAAGAAAAATGGGGAGACCTCTTGAAAGCAATGAAAAGGAAAAATTGCAGATTAGTTTGATGAGTCTATTTATAAGATAGTATGTAAGGTGTATCGCTTAAGCAGCAATATTCAATCTTTAACACAATAAAGTATTGGAATAAATAATGTCGATGGACAAAAGAAAAATACTGATCGAAAACCGGTCAACATTTTACAGGTTGAAGTTTGCATAGTTGAAATGGACTTCATGTATTTGTGCGGCTGACTTTTTAATGCTTATTTTAGGTGATAGGATTATGTACATTGTATCAAATTGACATTTGTAGATCTGAATAGCTTTACCTTATTTTACCTCCCAATTAATTTATTATCTACTGCACGCGGTACAGAATCTCGAATGCAGGCACGCTCCTGTCAATTCACTCTACTGCAGTGAAAACTGAGATAGGCTTATTTAGTTGTTAATATAAAGGTAATGCAGTTACTGTTTGGCATAAATGCACCTCCAATGAAAGAGGCTCTCAGGTTATATACCATTAAAAAGTCCAATTCAATTTGGACATGAGCAGCTAATGTTATGCCAAACTTACTGTTTTGGGGATTTCGGAAATATATACTTTTAGAATAAGTCACTTTTACAAGATCTGGTTGTTGAAACTTGATATTTGTAGACATTGGATATTATTTAAATCCTCAAAATTAGGATACGATGAATGTGGTGGTTGGGCAATATACAATTTATTCAATCATTCAAAAATAATTGTTCATTAAATTAATAAGTTTCATTGACTGCGCTCCACTGTTTTTGTTTGGTGTCCTGCTGGACTCCTTGCCGGTGGTCCTGTGTTGCTTGGTCGTGTAGGGGACGCGTTCATTAAATGCCACCATTCCTTGTTTTTTTGTTTTTCATATTGTTGACATTACATAAAACAGAAATAAACTATATATTAACAGACATAAAAACAATGACTAATCCTTTTTATGTCATCAGAATATTGGCTGTCAGAAAATCATTGATAACATATCACTTTGATATACATAGCGTTATATCCTGCAGGAGTAGCAAAACTATTTAAAAAAATTACAAAACATTGGTTCTAACGGCTAATTTAGAATAATGACTATCACGCTTGTGTTCCAAATTGAATAAGTTCCCCGCTGAATCATTTTAAGGACGTCTAAAAATGAAATCAATTTAGATAATTTGTAGAATTTCTAGAACTGATAACTCTTAATCTGTCTGAGCTTACGCGTAACAAAGGGGGGCGTTCTGTTAGAGAACCGAGATGAAAGTCCATGAACATTGGACACGTCAGTTACAAATGTGTGTTTTTTGTTGTTGTTGTTGGGTTTCTAAGGCCCACTAAGCCTCAGAAATGCTATCATTTTTATTGTTCATAAATATTTCATTTTTGGAATCCTGTTATAGTTTAACAAGTTACTCATTGGCCAAATAGCTGAGACATCTTTCGCTACTTGCGTTTTAAACAATTAGTACAGATAAAGTGATTATGTATTTGAACAGAAGTAAAATACTACAATTTGACAAACTATTTCTCATACAGATATATTTATTTAGCATCTCTCACGTGTTCTAAATCCATTATTACATCATTTTAAAACACATATTTGTCCTTTCTGCAGAAGGAAAATTTTATTCATTTTTAAAATATATAAATTAAACATGAAATTAGAAATTAATAGCCCAAAGACAGTTATAAAATTATGTCAAAAGTAGAGTACTTTTCTATGTAGCTGGTGCAAAGGTTGACACAAATTACTAGTAAAATTAATAAAATGACATCATTGCCCGATACAGTGTCTTTCAAATAGAATTTATTTGAAAGACCCTTTTTCATATGGACAAAAACAGTTATACTTAACCATCACAAATAGACGCATTTAAAGGAGTTTACATTGGGAAAGACATCGTAGAAATAAAACAATTAAATAATCATAGTGACTATATTATTATGATCAGACATTGAAACTGTTCTGTTTTTAACACTTTTATCACAAAATGTTTGTGTAAAAAGAGAGGATAAAACGTTTCCTAACAAAATATTCAACTTATTATTACCATCATCATCGTCATCATCATCATTATTATCATTAATAATAATATTATTTTTATTATTATTATTATTATTATTATTATTATTATTATTATTATTGTTGTTGTTGTTGTTTTTAATAGGTGTTAATGTATTGCTCTTCAGGATTTTAGTCATTTAGATTGAAACATTTATCTTTGTTTCTTTTAATTTTACTTCTTTTTCCAAAAAAAAACTTGGAGATTGGACAGGTATTTTGTAATGAGGATAAGTAAGTTTGGCTAAATCCCTCGGAAAAAAAACTAGTTTTTTGTATATGTTGAGAAACTGAGCGAAAATATAAAATATATGAGTAGACGGCACTATTAACTATAAAAAAGAAAACAAAAGACAAACAGGAAATGATTTCGAAAATAAAACTTCAAAAACTAATTTCCAAACTCTAATTGAATATCAATCATAGTGCGGTATGTGTCTGAGTACATATCTTTCTTATTTGTTTTTTTCATTCATACGTCATACTTTTTATAAATGAGCGTTCTTTAGTAGCTGTGGCCAAGATAGCTCCACATTGTATCGAATGGTTTTAGTTTAACATACTGAAAAGTGAATAAAATGTTAAGGTTTATCGCTTTAAGGAGCCTTAACAAATGACGGTTTTGGTCAGTTTCCCTAAATAGTTACTAAGCCAATTGTTAACGTTTATATGCTATAGATTAGAATATAAAAACGTAGACAAATAACATCGAGAAAAAAAAACAAATTAAAACAACAAAGATGAATTTTAAATTCATAGCATTAAATAAATATCGACCATAATCAACTAATGTTGTATCATCTTGCGACTGAGGTGTTGGCTTTAATAGTTGAGGCATAAGAATTGCAGCCACTGTTTTGCCCGTAAGAGACGACTAAATCGGCTCGAATTATCTGGAGTGTTTGCACCTCTAAGCTCCATTAGGTGAGATGGTTTAAACCTACGGTGTTGCTTTGAAGTTTGTAACACCCGAGGTTAGCCAAAATCATCTTAATTTCCTGTTCCGGCGTCATATGACCTGTAATGTGTTAGGTCGCCGTAAAACAAAACAAACCAAACCCTGAGGATCTTTGTTCTAATTAATGTTTCATATGGTTAATACTGCTGTGACTTTTTTATATAGACAGAATTCATTGAACATAGCTTATAAAATCGTCCGTAATTTGCTTTCAGTCATCAAGGTCAACAGTTAATTACAAACGATGTGTATATCTACGGATGATATTGAAAAGGATCAGACGAACAATTTACCAAAAGGAGACAGAAAATCAAACATCAGTCATTGACCATCAATTCTCCTGACATATTTGTAGATCAACATGATTGTAAATTGTAATTATTTGATGTATCCCATTTTTCAATTAGTCTTGATCAAAGTACTAAAAGGACTGGACACCATCGAAGCATTTGCGTAGGATTTAGAACATTTTTTGAGTGTTCATACACATGTAAGCAACTCAAAACAGTCAAATCAATTCTAAGATAATAGTAACATTTTACAGTATAAAAGCCGAGGTTTTTTGAAAGCAGCCTCGCTTTGAAATGATTATATGCGTATGAAATGCGTATGAAATACCATTGTATTATATTTCAGCCCAATTACATGAACAGTTAATTAATAAACTACAATATAGATATCATTGTGAACTCTTTTAAATTTAAAATTGAAGCGGTTATGAAAAATGGAAAATTGTCTCATTTTGAAATACTGACTGATTTTGAAGAGCGCATATATTGATGCCAGTAAATGCATGTGTGATAATTACATATATATCCTTTATTTATAGGTCAATGTGTTTTGTATAAGGTTAAAAAGTGTACCGTAAACACCGCACTTCACGGAAATGACATAAAACTTTAAAGCTTCAACTGTCATTTAATATGCAGTGAACTACTACTGTATGATCGGTGATTGGTTTATTACAGTGATTTATTTGTGTGTTTCTCATAAACAAAAAAAAAGAAACAACAAAGGCCGTAATGATGTAAAACCACTGTCACATTGATCATGATCAGCATGTGGAATAAATAAACAAATAATTGATGTTTTCAAACTTTAATATGTTTGTCAATTCAGTTCAAGTTTAATGTTTGCTAATTTATTGACAACCATAAATGATTAATTAAAGTAAGAAGAAATTAAAAGATGTCATAACGATAATGTTGTGGTGAAGGAGTGGTGGTCAATTTGGGACACAACAAACAATTCAAAATTATCTTAGATTAATGAATTCATTACATCAAGTAGTTTGTTAATTCGCATAAGGTCTTAATCTTATCGAAACATTTCCGAACATTTTATTTTCCAGACTAGTCTTATTATAGTATATAGTCTATATAGAACATTAAAAATAGTTTGTTTCAAGTATCTGTGATTTTCCATAGGATATTTACAATGAATTATACAGCTTCGAAAATATTACGTTATCTTGTTTAAATACACATTTTAGAAATGTTTATTTCAATTTTAAAGGCACAAATGTTGGTAACTATCTCTTACCGTCAGTGATATTTGTAAAAAGCATTGATTGAAAAGTGAAAAAAATTGATGAGTTTGGCCTTAAAGTAAAATATATCAACTGAACTTAAAATCAGTAAATCATAGCTCAAAGACAGTTATAAATTATGTACAAAGAAGAGTGTTTTAATGCAATATATATTTATATATATTAATACACCAACCATCAATTCTAGATGGCGCAACAGGTTGGAACATGGAGGTGGATCTTGGCAAGAAGCTTGTTTTCCCAAGTATTGTCCAGACCAACTTAAGACCAGATATCATACTGTGGTCTGAAAAAGGAAAGAAACTCATCATGATCGAGTTAACAGTACCTTGGGAGACAAGATGTGAAGAGGCCTACGAGAGGAAAAAAGCAAAGTATACGGAGCTACTCAACCAATGTAGACAGAGAGGCTGGCATACATGGCTGTTTCCTATTGAAGTAGGTGTGCGAGGGTTCTGTTCGCAATCTGTGTGCCGACTGATGACAGCGATAGGAACTACTGGAAGGGATAGACGTAGGACAATCCAGAGACTGAGCCAAGCTGCCGAGCGTGCGTCTAGCTGGCTGTGGCTGAGACGAAAGGAGAAGAGCTGGAAGCAATCGACCTCCACACCGTAAGACGGTGGGCCCACTCGCCAGCAGATATACATGGATAAGGGCCGAAATATCAATGACGGCGAGCACCATGCTGATGATGGAGGTCGATCAGCAATCTAGAAGCACCACAGACAGGAGATCTACAGAAGATCTACATTAGGTGCGTTCCAGATTGTATCTTACTCATCTAACAACTGGACATACAGTGGCTTCTAGGAAAGACTAGATGACAACCGAGAACAGATTGGTGACACTGGAAAGACAGATGACCACCAGGAATAGACTGGAACAGGGGCACTAGGGTTAGCAACCCAAACTGCAGTCTTCGTGAGAGGACACCCACAAGCAAGCTACAGACTCCAACAATGAAAGACACCCCCAGAGTCTACCGAGAGGGGGGGAGGATGATAGACTCACTTGGACGGATTTTATGGAATCGACGCGGCCCGCACAATCGACTATGAAAACAGCAACAACAGTTACATGCAAATGCGGAAAAGTCTGCAAGAACCAACGAGGTCTACGAATCCACCAAGGCAAGACTGGTTGTCAACGTGTGAGGCCCCGAGAACAGCGCTTAGTCGGTTTGACTAGTGAGACGCAGGAGTACCCCAATCCGGATTCAACCCACAGTATTGAGGAACTCTCCGTTTTCGAGACAACACACGATGCCTCTCATGACCCAGAGGTGGAAGAAGAAGACCCTCTCCTAGAACTACTTAAGATTCCGGGACATTGCAGCCAAGAAGCAGAGCAGGTAGCTGTTCTGGATAGACCACGTCTAGACCCTACCACTAGTCAAAGGAAACAAA
This sequence comes from Ruditapes philippinarum, assembly GCF_026571515.1. NCBI lineage: Eukaryota > Metazoa > Mollusca > Bivalvia > Venerida > Veneridae > Ruditapes > Ruditapes philippinarum. The sequence goes on along the minus strand of NW_026852304.1, from coordinate 85,770 downwards.
GGATTAAGTGGCCCAAGGCATCAGACAAGACAATATGGAAACTCCTAGACGGTGACCTGGATACTATCCTTGAGACATCCATGCAAGGACCAGTGGACCGGAAGCTACACACTCTCTCTACCTTGATCTACTCTGTAGCAAAGGAAAGGTTTGGAGTGGCAGAAGCAAAGGTACGAAAGGAGGCCCCAAAACCTAACAGACGGCAGTTACGCATTGAGAACCTTCGAAGGGAACTCCGTCAGCTGAAGCTAAAATTACAAGAAGAGCTCATCATTAGAGCGACTCGAGAGACACAGCACGAGCAGAGCTGAAATCCCTGCGGAAAGCCGAAAACACGAGGAGGAAGGCCCGGGAGAGAGCCAAGAAGAGAATGGCGTTTACAGCCAATCCCTACAAGTTTGCAAGAACTCTACTTGACAAAGAGCGATCGGGTGTTCTTGAAGCCCCGCTGGAAGAGGTTGAAACATACCTTCATGAAACCCACTCCGATGCTAGTAGAAACAATGCATTAGGTGACTGTGAACGCATAGATCCAGCAGCACTTCCAGAGATTGAACTCATAACTACAGAGCCAACACTGGGAGAAGTAAAAGAGGTCATCAAAAAAGCAAGATTTGGTTCTGCTCCTGGACCTAACGCCATCCCTTACAAAGTGTATAAGATGTGCCCACTTCTACTGAAAAGGTTATGGAGGCTTCTCAAGGTGGTTTGGAGGAAAGGTGAAATACCAGATGCCTGGAAGGAAGCAGAGGGAATATTTACTCCCAAGGAAAGGAACTCCAAGAATGTCAACCAGTTCCGGACCATCTCATTGCTCAATGTTGAAGGGAAGATTTTCTTTGCTATCCTTGCAAGAAGACTTACATCTTACCTCACATCCAACAAGTACATCAACACTTCCATCCAGAAGGGAGGAGTGCCCGGGTTCTCAGGTTGTGTAGAGCACACAAGCGCTATTTCACAGCTCATAAGAGAGGCAAAGGCAGGGAAGAAGAACCTCACAGTAGTTTGGCTTGATCTAGCTAACGCATATGGTTCCATCCCACACCAGCTGATCTACACAGCCCTCCAACACTACCATGTCCCAAACCATGTGCAGAAAATCATCACCAGCTACTTGGATGGCATCAAACTCCGGTTCTCTGTTGGTGACCAGCTGACAAAGTGGCAGAAGTTGGAGAAAGGTATTGTAACCGGATGTACAGTTTCCGTGGTACTCTTCGTTATGGGAATGAATCTTCTAATCAACGCTGCTCTAAGAGAGACTCGTGGACCAAAGACAGATTCAGGGATTTACTTGCCATCCAGTCGAGGTTTTATGGATGACCTCACTCTCACCACAACCACCCATGTACAGGCGAGATGGATGTTAACAGCCCTGACAGATGTCGCTTCATGGGCTAGAATGAAATTCAAGGCCGCAAAGTCCAGATCTCTCATTATCAAGAATGGCAAAACCACAGATAGGTTCATTCTCAGAGTACAGAATGAGGATATCCCATATATCACTAAGAGTCCAATCAAGTGCTTAGGGAAGTGGTTTGATGCAAGCCTGCAAGATGGTGACAATGTCAAGAAGCTAGAAAACCAGGTTGAAGACGGGCTTAAGAAAATTGAGAAAAGCAATCTCCCTGGGAAGTTCAAAGCCTGGTTATACCAGCATGCCTTACTTCCAAGGCTAATCTGGCCTATGATGCTGTATGAGATACCAAGCTCAAAAATTGAAGCCTTAGAGAGGATTACAAGCAGACACCTCCGCAAGTGGTTAGGAATACCACCCAGTTTCTCCGGTGTAGGATTGTATGGAAAGAGCAATCAGCTTCAACTCCAATTTTCTTCACAGGTATGGGAATAATTCAAGACAGCGAAGACAAGATTTGTGCTCACCCTCAGAGATTCCCCAGATGAGCAAATCCGGGAAGCAGGGATTGTAACCCGTACAGGCAGGAAGTGGTCAGCATCAGAGACCGTTAACCAGACTGAAAGCTCACTTAAGCTCAAGAACATTGTTGGAATGACCGCTGTGGGACGACAGGGAATTGGTGCTACCAAGACACCCCTGTGGAAACAGGCAGACCAGAAGGAGAGACGTGCCATGATTCAGTCAGAAGTCAGGGGGGGGGGAAGAGGAGAGTGCAAGACAGGCTAGAGCAATAGAGATGGGAGCACAGGGAGCATGGACTTCATGGAACACCATAGACAGGAAGCTGACTTGGGAAGACATATGGAAGTATGAACCATTACGGTTATCCTTTCTTATCAGGTCAGTTCATGACCTCTTACCCTCCCCAGCTAATCTCCACTGGTGGGGACTTACAACGGATCCAGCATGTGACCTGTGCGATCGTCCTGGCACTGTGGAGCATGTCCTTTCTTCCTGTTCCACTGCACTAACACACGGAAGGTATCGATGGCGTCATGACACGTCCTTAGGGAGGTGGCTGACTGGCTTGAAGGTGAAAGGAAAAAGGAACGAAGGAGTAACCCAAAGCTTTGTCAGATCAACTTTGTGAAACCGGGTGAAACTGCCAAAACACGGTCGCCACACCAACCATCAATTGATTCTAGATGGCGCAACAGGTTGGAACATGGAGGTGGATCTTGGCAAGAATCTTGTTTTCCCAAGTATTGTCCAGACCAACTTAAGACCAGATATTGTACTGTGGTCTGAAAAAGGAAAGAAACTCATCATGATCGAGTTAACAGTACCTTGGGAGACAAGATGTGAAGAGGCCTACGAGAGGAAGAAAGCAAAGTATACAGAGCTACTCAACCAATGTAGACAGAGAGGCTGGCATACATGGCTGTTTCCTATTGAAGTAGGTGTGCGAGGGTTCTGTTCGCAATCTGTGTGCCGACTGATGACAGCGATAGGAACTACTGGAAGGGATAGACGTAGGACAATCCAGAGACTGAGCCAAGCTCCCGAGCGTGCGTCTAGCTGGCTGTGGCTGAGACGAAAGGAGAAGAGCTGGAAGCAATCGACCTCCACACCGTAAGACGGTGGGCCCACTCGCCAGCAGATATACATGGATAAGGGCCGAAATATCAATGACGGCGAGCACCATGCTGATGATGGAGGTCGATCAGCAATCTAGAAGCACCACAGACAGGAGATCTACAGAAGATCTACATTAGGTGCGTTCCAGATTGTATCTTACTCATTCAATGTATCTGATGCCAAGGGTGACACCTAAAAGTAGTATGATATATTTTTATATCAATGGTTTATTTCATACAAATTATAAAAGGCCTTTGCCGATCTTGAAAAAATGCCACTGAATAGACAGTTAATTATCAAATAACTTTCACAACTTCAAATCTTAATGCATTCGATTCAAACACTATTTAGAACAATAGAAAAAAGTTAAGGATGTTTCTATCAGATATAAATCACGTCTCCTCATACCGTCACCGTAATGCAGTAACGGGTTAACTCTTGATAAAATTATAAAGGAGTTAACCGGTTACTGCACTAAGGTGACAATATGAAAACATCACTGGTTAGATTCGAGATAAGTTCAAATAACTCAAACCTTTTACAGTAATCCAGCAAATTGATTAAATTTAAATTGTAGACGATAAATGTACTTGCAATATGAATTGTATTTGTGTTTATGTCAGATATATTCTTTGTATTTAACTACATGTAGTTTTAAAATGTGCAGTTTGCGGGTTTAAATAAATGTAAGCTTCTTTACAAGTACAATTAAAGACTTGATTGCACCATCAAACGCAAACGAAGGAGCAAGATCATATTAAAATGTCTATCTATGTGGTTGTCTCTATAATTTTGAAAGGATCAAACGATAATGAATAAACAATTGGTTTTCCTAGGTTTTGAGGTGACCGATTATGATGTTACGTTGTCAAAATACATTCAAACATTTCTTCGTTGTTTTCTTTTTAGGATTAAGAAAGATAAAATAAACATGTTAAGTACAACAAAATAATGTTAAGCAATCCCATTATTTACAGAACAGAACAGAACAGAACAGAACATGAATTTTATTTTAGATTTGAGCATTTCGCTCCTCATCCATAACATAATTATACATTATTATGTCAAAGTCAAACAATATAATGATATAACACAATATTGAAAATGACAGTATCTGTGGTACAAATGACAAAAGAAGGTATAGAATATGTATCAGTATCATTTAACATGAAATTCTTAACGTACATGACAATAAATTGAGCATTTATTTATTTATTATATATTTATTAATTATTTATTGTAAAAGATTATGCCTAATTCTTAATGCACAATTTAGGAAACAAACTAAATTATTCAACATTTTTTCATTTCTGGTTGACAACAACTGGGTAAGTTTAAACATAGATGGTCTTTCATAATAATATTTATCAATGTAACGTTTTCTTATAAGTCTGTAGCAGGGACACACACAAATCATATGGAATTCATCCTCAATGTCTCTGGATTGACATACATTGCATGTTCTTTCACCTCTTTCAATTCTATTTTGACCATATCGTCCGGTTTCAATCCTAAGGCAATGTGCAGATATCCTAAACTTGGTAATAACAGATCTATAATTTTTTCTACTTAAGATACTCAAATACTCAGCATATTCAATATGGTGCTTTAAATGTTTATATAAATGTAATACTTGATTGCTCTCTAAATCGCTACTCCAATTCTGTGTGAATGTATCAATCAGTCTTTGTCTGAACAGAGTTATAAAGTGGTTCACATTTACTGTTAACGGTGTTTCAAACACGTATCCAAAACCATGTTCATATAATAACTTCTTTACTTTTGAAACTTTTGAAGTTATTCTTATTCTTACACAAATCCTCTAATAACAGTTAATATATTTTACTTATTATACAATTATTAGTATATTTGATCTTAATTTTAACACATCTGTTTACATACAATGAATATCGTCCTAATTCGTCATTTATAGCTACACTACTGGACGATAATTTTACATTTAGACTTCTTTTACTAAATTTATCCTTTCAATGTCTTTTTTTAAGTTAATTCCCGAACTTTAGAAGAGTTACTTAAAATTGAGGAAACAAATGAATCAAATAAACTCAACATTGTCTTTGGGGTAAAATCAAAGTCCTTAGTATTATTCATTAAACAGTTCATAGCTTTAAGCGCTTTGCCGACGAGCATCTGTGTATTATAGTTAAAATTGCCATTTGAGTCAAATACCACACCCTAAATAGTTGAAATTGTTAACAATAGCTAAATTTGTGTCATTGTAAGTCCATTTTTCATTTTCACGCAACGGTCCACGCTTTCTAAAAAACCATAACTTTGGTTTTTTCAATGTTAACGGTTAATCCCCATCGCCTACAGTATGTGAGCAAGTCATCTAAACTTTGTTGTAATCCTTCTACAGTGTCCGAAAATAGTACCATATCGTCTGCGTATAAAAACAGCACCAGAGTCAAATCATCAAATTTTAAGCCACTTTCTGGTCTCGAACCAATGTACAACTCTAGATCTTCAATAAACATAGACCACAGTAACGGTGAACATATCTCTCCCTGTTTTAGGCCCACTGCTATTTCCATGAAGTCCGAGAATTCGTTTCCATGACGTACTCTACATTTCACTTGCTCATACATTGATCTTATGACCCTGAGCAATTTACCGTTTATTCCCAGTTTTGACATTTTGAACCACAATGCGTTCCGGTATACACTATCAAAACATTTTTGCATATCTATAAAGGTAGTGTAGAGGCGTGTACCATTATTTAACATGTGATTAACTATACTGTGTAGGCAAAATATCGCATCAGTGGTTGATAATCCTTTCTTAAATCCAAATTGTGAATCTGATATTATGTTATGTCTATCACTCCAGTCTGACATTCTCTTATTTAATATTGATGTGAATATTTTCGACATAGAACTAACTAGTGTTATTCACCTATAATTATCGACAATACTAGCATCTCCTTTTTTAAACACTGGTATAATGATTCCTTCCATCCATGCATTTGGAAAAATGTCCAGTCGATAGTATAACATTGAAAATATCCCGTAGATGCCCGCATATGATGTCACATGTTTCAATAAAATATTCATTTATGAGGTCATCACTCCCACCTGCCTTGCCTCGTTTCAAACAACTAATTGCATGTCGCACTTCATCAATTGTAATTACAGAATCTAATTCGCGAAAAATAGGGTCATCATAACAATATTGGTTATTGCAGTAATTCTCGCTTTCTGGATCAGTAGTAGTGTTAATGCTATCTGATAAATTCCTAAAATAGTCATAGAATTCTTGCACAGATATGTTTTCGTTCAGTTGTGTTTTTTTTCTTTGAAAAATATTTCCAGAAATCGCACGGCTTTTTACTTTTAAGTGCTTCAATTTCTCGCATCTTTATAAGTTTACTCCTATTGCGCTTTACTTTTATCAAAGATTTATATTGTCTCTTTTTTAACATTAACTGGTGTCTATTTTCATTTGTCTTCACTTCATTAAATAATCGTAATGCTTCCAAATACTCTAACTTTCTTTCTCTGCACGAGTCATCAAACCAATCTGATTTTTCATCACTTTTGTAGTATCAAATTGTATATTTTGTTTTCGCATGGTTAATTCCTTGTGAAACAATGGCTTTGCCTCTTCGTTTATTATTTGTGCGAATCTGTCAACCATTTCATTTACTTTGATGTTATCAAATATTTCCTCCTCTGAATAGCTTATTAAATTGTTTAATTCAGGCAATCTGCCAATCAATCTTCTTCTAAAAGTATCTCTTTTATCTCCAGACCATTTCGTTGACTGTAAAGATTTTCAATTGCTACTATCTTGTGTTATAGTATTGGTTGAAATAGTAAATTCTATAATTGCATGGTCTGAAAATATATTAAAGTCAGAAATATTAAACGCTTTAATGTATTTAAAATTGCACTGTTTAGCAAGAAGGTAATTTATAACAGTACTCCCATTGTTTCCACAATATGTATACGGTTCTGTCGATTCTAATTGACCGTTACATATTCTTAAACCGGTCGCTTTGCACATGTCTAATAACTGTAAACCGTAAGAATTAAACTGTGTATCCATAGACGTGCGATCAAGCGGGATGTCTGGTACGTAGTCATCTCCGTCCAAAATTGAGTTCATTCTGTCATATTCGATAAAATCCGGTTTAAGTCCAATTCGGCTATTCATATCTCCAGAAACCAATACCGTTCCTCGTTGACTAAAAAAGCTTATATCATTTTCTAAAATGTCAAATAAATTTTGATTACATACATTATAAGCAGGCGAATCTTGTCCCCATATATAAGTGGCACATAGATATATGTCTTTATCTAACATAAAGAATGATTTATCCAGCTTTATCCATATGATTGTGTCAAAGTGATTTCTAATAATTGAAATTCCTTTCGCTATATAGTCTCTGTAAAACAACATAATACCACCACTACTTCGACGTGCATTTCTGTGTTGAAATTTGCGATAGAAATTGTGCGATGCATATCCTTTCAATTTTATATTACTATCTTTAGATGTCCATGATTCTAGAAGAAAAAATAATATCATATTTAGATACTATATTACAGAAGTCTTCGTCCTCTTGTTTCTCTTTAGATAAGCCATTACAATTCCATACGGCAATCGAAACTACACCTTCTTGTAATTCCTACGGTACCGTCCCATACGGACCATCTGTATACACTTTACCATCCACGATAAGTTTGTTATATTTGATATATGCTTCCTTTTTTGCCTCTCGAGCCTTTTCATAATTGGAACAAGTAATTTCCTTTGTGAAACAACTTCCGGCGGATATTGATCATGCATGAATAGTCCAGATTCTCTAGGATTGACATTATCTTTGAATGATTTTACGTAGTTTTTTGTCTTAAGGTTGTTGAAAGTAACTAATACATTTTTTGGCTTACTTTGTCTTCGAACGCCAATTCGTCTAGCACTCTCTATTTCTAGTGTTGCCAAACTTTCCTCGGGGATCTTCAAATCGTCCTGAAAGTATTTTTTGACATTTCCAAGTGTCTGTTCGGCTGTTTCATCCTTTGATTCTTTGATCCCACCAATGATCAAATTACACATCATAGACTTAGCTTGGATATCAATAATAGTCTCTTTTAATTTCTTATTTTCAGACTGTAAAATTGATACCTGCTCTTTTGTTTTATCCAAATTAAAATCATGTAATTCCACCATGTCCTCCACGGAACTTAATTTATCCTCACTTTTAGCCACTCTTTTATCTAAATCAGACCATAACTTATTGAGTTTATCATCCAGTTTTGTAACCTTTTCCTCCACCGATTACATTTAGTCTGGAAATTTTTACTTCTCGAATTATTCAAGACATTAAATAGCAGCTGAGATCTATCTTAAGTTGTCATATTGGGTACTGAGTGATAATTTGATGATAAACAAGTCTCTCCTTGAGCATGATTTTATTTATTTTATACATTTTTATATACAAATGATTTTGAATTCCCATTGTCATCTTTGTATTATTTATCAAATATTACTCACGTTTAAAGTTTACATCTATTTAAAAAAATGACAACACTTAATCATTCATAGACAGCACAGATTTTCTTTTTCAAAAATGGTTGTATTATTTTGCACCTCATAGTGCAGTGAAAATTGAACATAATTTTATTCTTGCAAATATGCCATACAATTACAATTACAAATCTAAATCATTAACAAAGCCCGAATCGACAAGATATATATACATAAAAATCAATCTTAAATGAACTTTTCCATCTTTAAATCTGTTAATAATCATTTACTATTTTAGGGAAAAATTTAGAATACGAGTACTGCCTAAATAGCGAACAGAGCAAACAATGATTAGACTACACGGATATGCTGGCTAAACTTGGTTTGCACTGATTGCATGGATAGAATCGGCTGCCGCCGCAGACTAAAGGTTAATGTTGTTTGCTTATTTTTCTGTATAAAACTTTATCATTTATTGTTTAAAATGATTCTTTAAGATTGTTCTATTGACTTACACAAACTATAAAAATATGACAATTGCTGCCACCTCAAATAAATATAAACATGCATTGTAAGAAATGGTTTACAGTCGCACATAACATTAGCTTTGTTGTAGAAACAATGAATTTGACATGAAATAAACCCTACCTATTTAGTCAGTATTGTTCATTAAAGAATGATAAAGATGGTCATAAATATGTATAGCACAGTTGTTTACTTGAGCTTGAGATATTTGCTTACGGCATTTTAAATTGTTAGGAATTGTAAATGAGATTTGACATTTTGTTTAATGGTTCAGTTGAATCCTTTTACATGTATTTACATGCTAATCAAGTCATACGTCAAAGAACCAGTTAAGTTTTTAGCAAACAACTTCCTCTGGGAACGCATCCATGCCGATAGTCACTTCCGGTGAAAGTCTTTCACAAATAGATCCTAAGTCACTTCCGTATCCAGTATCCTGAGAAATAAGTGACAGACTTCTGTCATAGTCAAGGTCTTTGTTATTTAGTTTTCTTTCAACTGGACTAAGATTTGAGTCGTTTGTGTGTTTAATCGACAATTTTAATTTGTCACTGTGTTTCCTGTATTTGTTATGTCTTTCTATTGATATATCTTTAGAAGGTTCCTTAAACTCAACATAATTGCCCATATCTATTTTACAAGTGTTGTCTGTTTCTGGTTTTGAGATTTTTGGTTCTGTGTCTAAATTTTTCACTTTGTCCATAGTATTTATTCTTTTATTATTTTCTTTACTTTTTGTAGGTTCCGAGTTTGTTGAAAATGTGTGGCCTGTGGAAAACTTATCATCTGAGTCATTTTGTATGCTTTTCATTATGGTTTTACCTTTGTGTTTTATAGAAAGAGCATAAATGAGTCTTTCCGTGAAAAGAAAGTCATCTTTTCTGATATATGTAAATGTTTTTACACAGCGTCTGAGATCACGTGGTAATTTTTCTTCAGGGATATCTTCCATCATGATAATTACCAGGTGGCGCCTTTTTTCCATGATACTTTGTCTGAAAGCCTCTTGAAACTCGTATAAACAGTACTCGCTTTTTATAAAATGGTTTGACAATAAGATAATTGTGTGTCTGCTTGACTCAACGGAAAATGTAACATTATCAAAAATAGTTTTTCCTGGAACAAAGTCACGATGGTGCATACAGAACTTAAACGACGGGCGCGCTTTGTCTTCTGCTGGCTTTTCAAGATCTTCGAAAAGTTTCTCCACGTATTCTTCTTCGTTACTGCTATAACTAACAAATGCGTCATATTTCTTCTCGGAGTCGTAATTGTCACGTGTATGACAAGGTATAATAATATTAAACCGCGTAAACAATATAATGGTAATTTCATGTCTGAATCGCAAAGCCATAAACAATAATAAGGCTAAAATAACAATTGCGGTGCTTAAACAAATAATTGGGACCAAAAAGTATTCTGTTTGAACTTTAGATTCACAAATCATTTCAGATGTCAATGCTTTCAGGGTTGTTCCTTTCAAGTTTTCTGGATTGTTACATTGCAAATTTTCGATATATTTATAGTCCGACAGATTTGAAATTTTTAGATGCTTTCCTTGTTTTATATAATTCAATAACTCTTCCAAAGTGTCGGAACAATTGCAGTCTATCGGGTTATGCCTTAGGTCAAAGAATACCATTGGCATCATTTTAAACCGGTCAAGGTCATTTACAGTAATCGTGGAAATTTGATTATAGGTGAGGTTTATAGTTGTGATGACATCCAAATCGGTATGTAACGGTATAGCAAACCGGTATAACTTTGAAATGTTATTATGAGAGAGATCAAGCATTTGTAGTTTTGGAAATGTCATTGACCACTGTAAATACTGATCCTTCAATACTTTAATGTGTGTATTTGACACATTGAATGTACGGAGATGATCAAAGATTGCGTTGTCTGTCTGTAAATCCAGATGATAAAGAGATCGGCTATCACTGTTACTTTCATCCATGGATATTAACCTCGGATAGTCACATATATGCGGTATCCGTCGAGTATTTAGAACAAAATCTTGACCGCGTTCGAGCAATTCCTGTAACAACAATTCATCGTCTATTATAAAATCGAAATTTATGTTTCTCATCGATATGTCTTCAATCGTTTCGTCATGAACGCAGTCATATTCCTTCTTGACATTTTTGATATTGCTGGTAATTTCTATCATTCTAGACAGCAAGACAACGTTCAAAGTGTTCCATATATGAACTACTCTCAGACTGTCAGGAGTCGTTTCAAGAATACTGTCACTACTCTCCGCTAGAAAATCAAATATCGTACAGTCCTGAATTTTCAAGATGTAAAGATTGTTGACTTTAAATGGATAAGACAGAGAAATATTGGCCATCGATAGGCATTTTATATCCACACTAAAAGTCATGTTGAGGTGATTATACTGGTCTAAATTCTTCCGAAGATCCGTCATTTTCCATATATCCGAGTGCTCAGCGTCTATCACACATTTTATTGATGTTAAATTGGTTTTTGTAAATTCCGATTCATAAGTTTCACCTTCGACCACCTCACAAAAGTCAGACCATCTTTCAGGCAACTTATATTGAAGTATTATTTCCGGCGAGCCTTTACTTGTTGTGTCACTCATTACTTTGGCATCTTCCTTTGAAATCGAACTGTTCGTTAACTCACTTGCATTTAAACTTCTAATGTTTGTTTGGCTCACTGAACTAGATTCAACACTCGGGTTTATCGAGGTCCTAGGTTCAATTCCAAACACTTCAATAAGTAAACTCAGACATAAAATAGTAAATATCCAACTATACTTCTCTACAGCCATCTTGTAAATGTGTTTATAATGTAAGATCACGTTATAAAGTAACACACGCTATGTATGAATCATTAATTATGTCGTTGACGTGCCGTAGGCGTAAAAACGTAGGTGATACGTGCTCTTTTCATGTCCTCGGGCTCTTCGTTAGCGTTATCTGTCAATCATAAAGTGTATCAAATTAGTCTTAAATTGAAAATCTTTAATTAAATTAAATAGATTCTATATATTATTTCGTTTTTGAAATGACTGCTAAGGGGCATTGGCCTATATGTATATGGTTGCGTTTGCCATATGTTATGATTTAAGTAAATGATATTTTAACAAAGCAATGTATGTACGTTTTTAAAACGGAGAACTGCGTGTAAGTTATAAAATGAAAAGGAATACATGTAAATTATAAAGAACGGTACATCATGTTACTTTAGACCAGTCTCATAAAAATGGACAATCGGAATATCTCGGCCATTATCAATATTAACTTGTCCTTATCCGAAAACTGGCCGGAAAGGGCCGAAAGTTCGGATTGAAAAATGAGAAATGTTGTTTTTTTATATAAGATCATGATAATGAGGAAGTATGATTTTTCTAAAAAGGTATTAAAAATTAGTCTCAATATAAACTGTTTCTGACTTGTGGTGATTTTTAAAAATGAGGTCACAGCCGTTTATATGTGTGCACATGTCGTTTGTTTACATGTTTGTCATGACATGTATATTACAGTCGGAATGAATGGCTTAACAAGAAAAGGACGATTTCAATGAAACGACTGAACAGTAAAATTATACATCCATCTTATTAAATAATCCTGCATAAAAAATAGCTAATTAGTTCATTTACGTCACGCGTGTTGTTTGTTTATAGGTCAGAACAAAAAATGTGAAAATATACGTTGTGGGACGTGAATGAAAAAAAACTTTCTTGCAGATTCGTTTATGTAATATATTTAATGTAAAAAAGATATAATGATGAAATTTTATAAGCAACAATATTCGAGCATGTCAAATGGTATACAAGTATACATTTGTACTTTTAAAATGTTAAATAAATAGTTGACCTTTTAAAATGAATGTAAATGTGTTTTGTTATCGTATGGCACGTTTACATGTTGTTTATTCTGTAGAACACGAGTTCGCCGCATGTCACACCGATAAATTCATACTCAAATGACGGTATTTTCCTTTTAAGATGTATACTTAAAATGACATATTATTCAAGATCATAGTTTTTTGCAGGTTAGATTAAAAACATCAAAATATACTAGCATTAAAGAATAAAGAATTCAGTTCGGAGGCTTCTAGAGTATTTTAGAAAATATTGGAATATCCATCATGCATTTTATTTGTAACATAATTTAGATTCGTACTCCGTTACGTTTTGTTGGTGTTGTTGTTGTTGTTTTATTTTTTAAACGTCCAAGTGACATTCGCTAATAGCTGACAAGAATGCATCTTCGGGACCCACGTATATACTACATTTAATACTGGTACACGGCGTGGGGCCGTTTTATGTCGCAACGACGCTAAATGTCACACTACCCGCTACAAGTCACACTATTGCCGCTAAATGGCGCAACCGCCGCTAAATGTCTAAAAATATTTTGAGGTTAAATGTCGCAATGATGACGTTAAATGTCGCACCAGTTTCCCTTACCGTTAAATGCCACAACACTACTGTTAAATGTCGCAATATCTAAAGTCATGTTAAACAGCTGGTATTATGTCTATATTAATGTTTTGTAGGTGATCTGCGGACTAGATAACTATCTGATAAGAAAACATTTGTAATGTACAAAAAATTTGGTTGAAATTAAAGCCATCTTACTCGGTATTATAAATTATTTATCAATACGAATTTATGCCAATTTTGTCGTGATAAAACACATTTGTATTCGTTTTCAACAACTCAGATGTCGTGGCTTCGAGCAGCTTGAGGAGACGGATGTAACACACCGAGAAGTTTATTTTAAAATTCAATTAAGATTTAATCTCCGGTCAGATTTTTTTATGTTTTATGTTGGCCTTTTCACCTACAAATATGTTTGCCTGTGATTGTATCGGTATTAACGTTATTATTGTACATCTGTTATTATTGCAAATGATAACCCAGAAAGGCTTGCAAATATGTAAAGTCTTATATTACCAGTGTTACAATTGTCAGCACCTCATGCTTTATATGAGCCGCGCCATGACAAAACCAACATAATTGGTTTGCGACCAGCATGGATCTAGACCAGCCTGCGCATCCGCGCAGTCTGATCAGGATCCACGCTGTTCGCTATCAGTTTCTGTACTTGTTATATGGTTTGTTAGCGAACAGCATGGATCCTGATCAGACTGCGCGGAGGCGCAGGCTGGTCTGGATCCAAGCTGGTCGCAAACGCATTACGTTGGTTTTGTCATGGTGCGGCTCAATTATATTATATAATTATTTTTCTCGCAGCCCATCACATTACATGGTTTTTCTATTACAAGTAGGATAAGTGAAATATAGAAATTAAATGCGTTCTTTGTGGCAAGAATGCCCTCAGGATAATATAAAGTGTGAAATATTATTAATGCATAAAAAATTTGAACGTTCGTGTTTTGCAAAAAATAAGATTATTCTATTATATACATAGAACGAAAAATTGAAAAAACTGTAAACTCAAAATTTTCCAAGAAATTAAATATGATCTTTTTAAAATTTCATGGCGGACTTAGAAAGGCGACAACTGTTAACTTACTTGGTTTGCATTACTACTGTTGTATATAAACTAATACAATACATGTCAGAAGTAAAAAGTCCCTCCTTATCAATAAGGAAGCGGCTATATTTTTAAAGTCTGCCCCTTTGTAAAGGGGCGGACAACTCTTTGTCCCCTTCTCTCATACGAGAAGGGGAATTTTGTGATGCGTGTTTGAGGTCGCACGGTCACCTTTCCTTCCAAGAAGTCCTCGATGCATGTATGTGGTCGCATGGTCGAAATTATCTAATAACATAACAACGGTTTCAAAACTGTTTTGGTATAGAATCGTCTGCTGCAAAAATTTAATGTTATTAATAAAAAAATATAACTCGCAATAAGGAGTTTTAAAAGCCTTATTAGAACTTTGTTACTGCTGTATGAGAGTTTCAAACCCCGAATAAAAACTTTTTCACTTTTTCTTAAGAGCTAGAGAAGCATAATTAGGACTTTGATTCTCCTAATTAAATAGAAGATGTAGATTACCTTATTAAAATTTCTTACTCCAAGTTACAACTTATTATGATTTTTCCTCATAATTAGGAGTTATAAACCTGATTAAAAATTTGTAACTCTTAATAAGAAGTTTTAAACCCCTTATTTGGAGAAATAAAACTATCATTAGCAGTTGAGAAATAAAATCTTAATTAGGAGGAGCTTCAAAGGCCTAAATATAAAATAAGAACCAAAGCCTTTTAATTCGGTTTTCATGCAAAGAACAAATAAGCATTATAAAGAATTTCAGGCTTCTATTAAGGTCGTGCAAAAATATTTCTTGAAAGAGAGCAAATTTGAGACAAATCCACATTTAAAAACATCATCTTGAGTCACAAGATGGATCGAAACATTTCTTTATGCCAAAAAATTATATCAAACATTCACTCAATGTTTATTGTAATTTATATTAATAGCTAACTTAATTTAGTCATAAATATACATTTTGCGACATTAAACGGTAGTGTTGCGACATTTAACGGCAAGGGTAAATTGTGCGGCATTAAATGTTACCATTGCGACATCAAATATCATACCGGTGTAATACCGAGTAAATACTACAAAACAGTTCTCAGTCCTAACAAAACATTAAACGCACAATGTATGTTAGTCCATTCGTACATTCTATTCTAATTCAAATTATTGACAATAATATGGCATTATTATCCTTATATACGTATCCTCTGAAAATATCTGTACGAAACTTATTACCAAAATTGTTAGATATGTTATTTGAAAATTGCACGTGCGCGATTGAAATAATACTCTTTTTGACTTTAAATTGTATCAAATGTTTAATAGACAAAATTATCAGCTAAAAACAAAGTCACCACACAGAAAACCTGTGCCAGTGTCTATTCCGGATCGCGGCGATCGGTCCGCCTTATCGGCTTTTTCTAGAATTCTTCGCAAGTGACCGATTACCATTGCAAAATAGTTTCTAAATCAGCGTTGAGATACAAATACCCAGAAGACCGTAAGTCCGAGACTTATTGTCAGGGAGAAATTTTCCCTCGTCCGAGGATCAAACCAGCGGACCCAGGATAATAGACTGCTCTCCCTATTGAGCTTTTTCGGGCGAAAATAATAACAAGAGAGTTACTCTTTCCAACAAACCAATAGTCAACAGCGGTCAATCTTGCAATCTTTCCCTTGACTGTTCTGTGCACGTAGAGGGAATTGACAGCATAATATGTTTTTTTATATGAGGATTATAACATTTCACTAAAATTTGCAAGAACATTTGTATAATATTACAATATCTTATTTTTAATGACAACATAATTTCTTAAAGAACATATGTATCATGACACGGAAGCGGATATAACATAATTGTAAAGGATCTAATATATAAATGACTAAATTATTTTGTTAATGTGAAGATATATTAATTAAATTTTGTTTGATTAAATGATCTTATATATCATGACTAAATCAATTCGTTGATGTGAAGATACATTCATTTGGTTTTATTCAAGCTTATAGTAACCTACCGGATCCATCTAAAAAATTACATTTTATATAGGCCTAACCTAGATTTTAATTAAGGTTTTAATTAATCCTTATAAGGATAAAATGATGCTCTTCCCTCAACCCTTGTCCTAATTGACATGATTAATGTTTTCACATTGACCACATCGCATTTGTTATACTGCCCTGTGGCGAAACAAATAAATGTGTACAATGGTAAACGTTGTGACTTGCACATTTTATATGTTAATGTAATTATTTTATTTTTATATCACTTAAAACATTGATGTGACATTAGTGACATTAAACATGTATATGCATCGTCAGAAATATACATATATACATGTACATATCTACGTGTAGTGGACAGTTGGAAAAACGATCACGGTTGTTATAATAGCGTTTTATGTACGGAAGAGAAATACTTGTTTATAAAGAATATTTTTATTCCGAATATGAACACAGTTATAAGCTTAAAGGCACGCCTGGAACTAACCGGTTCTATGGAATGAGTGTAAAGTTAAAGAATCAGTACAGTTCCTGAAACTAACCAGCTGTAAGGTTAAAGAATGAAAGTAAAGTTAAAGAATGAGTGTAAAGTTAAAGAATGAGTGTAAAGTTAAAGAATGAGTGTAAAGTTAAAGAATGAGTGTTAAGTTAAAGAATGACTGTAAAGTTAAAGAATGAGTGTAAAGTTAAAGAATGAGTGTAAAGTTAAAGATTGAGTGTAAATTTAAACAAGAACTGTCGGAGGACAGTATTGGCTCGACTATTCAAAAATTGTCACAAAGGTGTTTTATTGAGTATAATAATGCTAATTACCTATGAATACATAAAATTGACCGAAAAGGTACAAAGGCTTGTTATTAAGATGTTTTATCAAGTAAATCACTGCTTTATTATTATGAATGCATAAAAATGTCCCAAAAAAGGCACAAACTCTTCAGTAGTTATGGAGATAACAGCTTACAAGCAAAACTTTACCATGAATTTCTAAGTTGAAAAAGGGGAGAAAAATCAGCCTAAATGCAAGATAGAATTATGGATCTTGGTCAGTGACCTACAATTATGATTCTAAATACATATGTGAAGTTTTAAAGAAATATCTTTATTAGTTATTGAGATATGTAAAACTTGCATGTAAACATTAACCAAGAGACTAAGTAGAAAAGGGGAGATGAATCAGCCTAAATGCGAGTAGAGTTATGGAACTTGGTCAGTGACATACAATTATGACTCTCCAATTATGACCCTAAGTACATGTGTAATGTTTCAAGTAAATATCTTTGAAGACCTTTAACCTTTAACCAAAATTTCTAAGTTTCAAAGGGGCAGATAATTCTGCAAATATTGCAGGCAGAGTTATGCAATTTTGCAAACTGATGTACATTGTTACTATAAAAAAGTATTGTAAGTTTCAATTGAATATCTCAAGCAATAATTGAGATACATGTATTTGACTTTACAAACAAGAACTGTCGGAGGACAGTAACGCTCGACTTTTCGAAAATTTGTCACAAGGGTGTTTCATTGAGTATAATAATGCTTACCTATATGAATTCATAAAATTGTCCGAAAAGGTACAAACTCTTCAAGTTTCAATACATTCCCTTCAGTAGTTATGG
This sequence comes from Ruditapes philippinarum, assembly GCF_026571515.1. Lineage (NCBI taxonomy): Eukaryota > Metazoa > Mollusca > Bivalvia > Venerida > Veneridae > Ruditapes > Ruditapes philippinarum. Next base: position 67,651 of record NW_026852304.1, on the reverse strand, counting down.
AGAGACAAGCTTACATGCAAAAACTTTACCAAGAATTCATGAGTCGAAAAAGGGGCATTATTATGCAAAAAAAGCAAATCAGAGTTATGGGACTTGTACCAATCATCTTAGATAATCACAGAGACCAAGTGTGTGAAGTTTCAATCCATTCCCTTCAGTAGTTATGGAGATACCAGCTTACATGCAAAAACTTAACCAAGAATTTCTAAGTCGAAAAAGGGGCATAATTATGTTAAAAAGCAAATCAGAGTTATGGGACTTGTGCCAATCATCTTAGATAATCACAGAGAACAAGTGTGTGAAGTTTCAATCCATTCCCTTCAGTAGTTATGGAGATACCAGCTTACATGCAAAAACTTAACCAAGAATTTCTAAGTCGAAAAAGGGGCATAATTATGTTAAAAAGCAAATCAGAGTTATGGGACTTGTGCCAATCATCTTAGATAATCACAGAGAACAAGTGTGTGAAGTGTCAATCCATTCCCATCAGTAGTTATGGAGATACCAGCTTACATACAAAAACTTAACCAAGAATTTCTAAGTCGAAAAAGGGGCATAATTATGTAAAAAAGCAAATCAGAGTTATGGGACTTGTGTCAATTATCTTAGATAATCACAGAGAACAAGTGTGTGAAGTTTCAATCCATTCCCTTCAGTAGTTATGGAGATACCAGCTTACACGCAAAAACTTAACCAAGAATTTCTAAGTCGAAAAAGGGGCATAATTATGAAAAAAAGCAAATCAGAGTTATGGGACTTGTGCCAATCATCTTAGATAATCACAGAGAACAAGTGTGTGAAGTTTCAATCAATTCCCTTCAGTAGTTATGGAGATAACTGCTTACATACAAAAAAACTTAACCAAGAATTTCTAAGTTGAAAAAGGGGCATAATTATAAAAAAAAAAGCGAATCAGAGTTATGGGACTTGTGCCAATCATCTTAGATAATCACAGAGAACAAGTGTGTGAAGTTTCAATCCATTCCCTTCAGTAGTTATGGAGATACCAGCTTACATACAAAAACTTAACCACAGGGACGCCGACGCCGACGCCGACAAATGGGTGACTGCATTAGCTCGATTATTCTGCGAATAGTCGAGCTAAAAATCTTTAACCAAAATTTCTAAGTTATAAAGGGGCATAATTCTGTAAATATTATAGGCATACTTATCCAACTTGTCAATCTGATGAACATTGTTACTATAAATAAGTATTGTAAGTTTCAATTGAATATCTCAAGCAATAATTGAGATATTTGACTTTACAAAAAACTTTAACCAAAATTTCTAAGTTAAAAAGGGGCATAATTCTGTCAATATTGTAGACAGAGTTATCCAACTTGTCAATCTGATGTACATTGTTACTATAAATAAGTATTGTAAGTTTCAATTGAATATCTCAAGCAATAATTGAGATATTTGAATTTACAAAAAACTTTAACCAACGCCGACGCGGACGCTGACGCCGACGCCGGGGCGACTACAATAGCTCTCATATCCTTCGAATAGTCGAGCTAAAAATGACTGTAAAGTTAAAGAATGGGTGTTTAGTTAAAGAATGAGTGTTAAGTTAAAGAATGAGTATAAAGTTAAAGAATACAGTAATTCTTTAACTTTACACTCATTCTTTATCTTTACAGAATAGTCGAGCTAAAAATGACTGTAAAATTAAAGAATGGGTGTTTAGTTAAAGAATGAGTGTTAAGTTAAAGAATGAGTATAAAGTTAAAGAATACAGTAATTCTTTAACTTTACACTCATTCTTTATCTTTACAGAGTGAGTGTAAAGTTAAAGAATGAGTGTAAAGTTAAAGAATGAGTGTAAAGTTAAAGAGTAACTGTAAAGTAAAAGAATAACTGTAAAGTTAAAGAATGACTGTAAAGTTAAAGAATGAATGTAAAGTTATAGAATTAGTGTAAAGTTAAAGAATGAGTACAGTTCCTGAAACTAACCAGTACTGGGAAATGACTGTAAGGTTAAAGAATGACTGTAAATTCAAAGACTGAGTGTAAAGTTAAAGATTGATTGTCAAGTTAAAGAATGACTGTAAAGTTAAAGACTGAGTGTAAAGTTAAAGATTGATTGTCAAGTTAAAGAATGACTGTAAAGTTAAAAATGAGTACAGTTCTTGAAACTAACCAGTTTTGAGGATTGACTGTAAATTTAAAGAATTACTGTAAAGTTGAAGAATGAGTGTCAAAGAATGACTGTAAAATGAATGAATGTAAAATTAAAGAATGAGTGTACAGTTAAATAATGAGTGTAAAGTTAAAGAATTAGTGTAAAGTTAAATATTTATACCGATTAAAGAGCTTTAAACATAAAAATCTACATAAAATAAAAAATGGGTAAAATATCTCTTAATAATAATAAATAAATAAATACCTCTGCAATAAAAATTAATGTCAAGACAATTTTTATTGTTCGCAATACAGTCAATTAACTTTTTGTCCGAAAATAAAAGTAATATAATTAAATTGTTAATAAACAATAAAAATTTTATCATTTTACTTGTTGTTGAATAATCCACATGTTTTATCTATAATCATAGTATCTTATTGCATCACCATCGCCACCAAATTGTTACGTTTTATGAATAATAAATTCATGAAGCTTTATATACATTGTAATAACTGTAATAAATGTATCTGGCAAATTGCCAAGAAAAAAAGACATATATCAACAGCATTTGAAGATTTTTTTCTCCAGCGAAAACATAAAGGTCTACTAGATCTAGTAAAATAAGATTATAATTTTTCAAAGTGTTATTTGATTATTAAATTTTTTACCTTCATTACTTAAAATTATATCCTTGTCACAAACTTTAAATTTAAGTCTTGTTTTATTTTTGAAGAATTTTTCTCCGGCGAAAACATACGAATATAAAATAAGATTGTATATTTTTTTCAACAAGTTATATTAATATTTTTTACCTTTATGCCTTAAAATCATATCCTTATCACGCACTTTAAGTCATGTTTTAATATCTTTTATTTTATAAAAACTAGATTGAAATTTTTAATGATATTAAACTTGAAGAAAGAAGGAAATACTGCTGCTGTATTTAATTAAGAAGGAAATACTCAAGTTGATAATATCAAAGTCGTGACCAGAGATTCGTACAAGGAAGTAGAAATTTAATATGTATAGATGTTGTCATTCGATCAACAGTGCATTAGACACTGTATTAATTAATTGCTTCAGCAGTTTTAATCAAACGAAGTGTGTTACAAGGTGCTTAATTATAACTTGCATATTACAAAAGAATGTATATTTAAACCTAAAGAAAAAACATCAAAAGCTTTTTCTGGCTAGCCGGAGTAGCCGGAGATCAAGGTGATATACAATTTGAAACTACGTCATGGAATAATCTTTTGCACAGGTTTTACTGTGCCATCTCTGGCTAGCCGGTTCTGCCGGAAACCGGATTCTGGCAAAAAGTGTTCCGGCTGTCTGGCTAACTTCAGTAACATATAAAAACGCTCTCGAAATTTAAAGATATTTTAATAAAATTTTCAGCTTGATAATAAACATAAGCAATTAAATCGGCAAAAATCAGAACATTTAGTTGCCTGATTAGAGTATCATGTATTGCTGACATTTGCCACCAGCACAGAGCCAGACCAGCTTGCACATCCATGCAGTCTGATGAGGGTTCTATACAGTCGGTTATTTAACTTTTTTGTATTGTGGTTATGAAATTCCTTAACTTTTAAATGGATTTTTTCTCAAATTCATTACACAAATGAAGCAGTTTCATGTAATTCATTATGAGAATAATTAATATATGAGTATCACATCGAGTTTAAACCGATGCGTATACAGTTGTAATATTTAAAAGTTTAAATGTCAGTAATATTTAATAAGAACGAATTTCGAAACTTTACCAATACGAATTTAACGTATCACTCTTCTGGGGATTGAACCCACAACCCAAAGTTTCGATGCATGTGGCAGAGACTGAAGCCTATTTGACTAGTCATCTAATGCATTAGGGGTAACATGCCTTAATTAATACCATGAAATGTACATTACAGCGTAGCTAACTATGTGGCTTTATTTGTAAGAAATGTACGTAGCATTTGTGTTTCTTTTAAAGGCACTCCACTGAGGTTTATTTGACATGATGGGACTGGAAATAATTTTTCGCGATTAATATTCTGTTAATTTAATGTAGGTCTAGACCAATAACTTGGGTGCAAAATTTTAGACCATTCTCTCACTCTGTTTTTCCAGACTAGTTATTATAATTGTGAAAAATGACCCAAAATTGAAAAGTCTTGCAACACTTTTCACTCAAATCTAGCTAAGATTAACACAACAAAATGATTTTCAACATATTTCTGAGTATATTTGTCAATTATCTTATGAATACCTTTCTGTTTTAAATATTTGTAAGAAATTAAAATTTTATGTTTTTAGGCTTAGACCTAAGTGCAGTTCCTTTAAGAGTCAATTGAGTGAGCAAATGACGTGGAATTTTGTACAAAAAATTGTTGGTCTAGACCTATATCAGGTGGAACAATAATCTCGAAAAAAATATTTCCAGTCCCGTCATGTTAAAAAAACCTCAGTGGAGTGCCTTTAATACTGTTCTTGTTTATCAAATAACAAATTTATCAGAATTAATATACACCCCTTCTTTATATTCCAAGGATTTCAGAATATTCATACAAACACTAATATTCAAAGTAAATAACATTAAAGTGCCTCCAAAATTTCATTTATGACTATTTTCTTATTTCTGGTATATTGTTATAGATTCAAAAAAGTTATCCATTGGCCATATAGATGAACTATCTTTTGCTTCTCTTACACTTTGGCAATTGGTACAATTATAGTGATTCAAAGTCAAATATCTACTTTGTAAATTTTAATGCCTTTAAAACACATTACTGCACGATTAAGGTTACTTTCGTCGGTTGTTTAACATCTAACATGCTTTAAATCCATTATTTAAGCATTATTTAACACATGTTTGACCATTCTAAACCATTAAAAAATATTAACTTCTGAGGCATAATGTGCCTTTAATTTTGAAACAATATGTTTACTTCATAACTAAACTGTGCCATCACAACAATACTGTCATATCAGGTGCAATAAATTCATGATCAAAGGACAAGTATTTTTTAAATTGGTTTAGATAGGAAATAACTGTCTGGAGTTTTATAACTGTAGTCAATTTTCCCTGTCAATTTCCTACAATTATTGATATTACGTTTATTCATACCGCACGATTTAAGATCATGAATTCATTTTGTCAAAAGAATCTAAAGTGTACTACAGTGTGCAGTTAATGTCATATTGAAATACATCAATTGGTGGATGTTTGCATTTAAATGAAGTGATCAAAACAGAACTGCAATGAAAACAAATAGTATGAAAACAAGTACATTTATTCCGGAGGAAAGGTACTTCATTACAACGTAACAGTTGTTGACATCTCAGGCCATCTTGGGCGATGTGATATAAAATGTAGCGAATAATAATCAAGTTTAATTAAGAAAAAAGTATTATTCGTAAAAATAACGGGTGATATGTTGTAACTAAATTGTATGGTAGCTGATTAATGCCATGTCGTGTTTCGCTCACGGGGCGCCAGGCAAAAACCACAAATACGACAGTGGTTACTTTGTTTCGCCTGCCGTCCAGCAGTGCAAAGTACGACAAAATGGTTAGTTACTTTCTCGTATTGTCGTGTTTCCGACTGTCGTCCTACAGAGAAAAAGTACGACAAAGTTGTCGTATGTTCGTATGTTCTCCTGGCTCTTCGCGACAAAATGGTCACATTGTCGTATTTCCGTGTTTTCGTCTGGCTTAAAGCGGAGCAAAAATACGACATGGCATTATTCAGTTACCATAAAGTTGTCATTTTTCAGGTAAAGGAAAGTAGATACCTTGTCAACGATATTATGGAAAATATAGTAAAATAGAAAGTAGTAGAAAATTAGAAATAACACGTACTGTAACTTTTCATTGAAAAGTCAACAATATCTCTGACAGCTATGTCAACAATGAACCCCATTTTAAATCTTTCGATGTCTGTAGTTTTTCAATAATAAACAGTTTTAAGTTTCACCCTATACTTCTTCAGAATTTTTGATGACACTTTTTCTTTCATGTTTTATAGATAGTGCATAAATTAGTCTTTCCGTGAAAAGAAAATCATCTTTTCTGATATATGTAAATGTTTTTACACAGCGTCTGAGATCGCGTGGCAGTTGTTTTTCAGGAATATCTTCCATCATGATTATTACCAGGTGGCGCCTTTTTTCCATGATACTTTGTCTGAAAGCCTCTTGAAACTCGTATAAACAGTACTCGCTTTTTATAAAATGGTTTGACAATAAAATAATTGTGTGTCTGCTTGACTCAACGGAAAATGTAACATTATCAAAAATAGTTTTTCCTGGAACAAAGTCACGATGATGCATACAGAACTTAAACGATGGGCGCGCTTTGTCGTCTGCTGGCTTTTCAAGATCTTCGAAAAGTTTCTCCACGTATTCTTCTTCGTTACTGCTATAACTAACAAATGCGTCATATTTCTTCTCAGAGTCGTAACTGTCGCGTGTTTGACAAGGGAAAATTATATTGAAGTGCGTAAATAATAGAATGGTAATTTCGTGTCTGAATCGACAAATCACAAGGAATAATAACGCCAAAATAACAATTGTGGCACTCAAACAAATTATTGGAACCAAGAAATATTCCGTCTGTAAATTGGATTCACAAATCATCTCAGATGTCAATGTCTTTATGGTTGTGCCTTTCAAGTTCTCCGGATAGTTACATTCCAAATTCTCGATATAACTATAATCGAATATATTTGATATTTGTAGATGTTTGCCTGCTTCTATATATCGTAATAATTCTTCCAAAGTGTCGGAACAATTGCAATCTATAGGATTATTTCTCAGATCAAAGAAGACAGTCGGCATCATTTTAAATCGGTCAAGGTCATTCACAGTTATCATTGAAATTTTATTAAACCTTAGATCTACAGTTGTAAATTTACTGATATTCGCCATGGAATGCAACGGGAAAGCAAATCTGTATAATTTTGAGATATTATTCTTAGAAAGATCTAACATTTGTAAATTTGGAAATGTGTTTGACCATTGTAAATATCGATCCTTCAATTCTGCAATACCAGAATTCGATGCGTTGTAAATTTGGACTCGTTCGTAAATCGATCTTTCTGTAAACAGATCGTAGAGATCAAATAAAGGCCTGGTGCGAATACTTCTGTCTAGAATTCGTAAATGCAAATAATCACAAACATCCGGTATGTGACGCGATCTAGGGACGATGTTCCGACCATGATTCCCTACTTCTTCCGGTTCACTGACAATATCTTTAATAATTTCATAGCTGATATTCCTCATCGTTATGAACTCAATAGTCTCCGCATGTAAACAAGAGTAACCTTTTGTCAGTGTTTTGATGTCCCTCATAAATTCATTCAAGTTTGATTGTTTGACAGAAATTGTTGTATTCAATATTTGAAGAACGCGCAAACTATCAGGAATGGCCGCCGAAACGTTGTTTCTGCCGTCTGCTAAACAATCAAGTATTCTACAGCCTTGAACTTTCAAGATGAACAAGTTATCGACTTTAAATGGAAAGGATAAAGAAATGTTCGCCATTGATCGACAATTAATTTCCAAACTAAAACGTTTGTTCAGGTCTTTATAAGAGTCCAAAGTCTCCCTTAGATCATTCGTATTCAATATATTAGAGTGGTTGACATCTATTGTACACTTAATGGATATAAGGTTCGTTCTTGGTGTAAATTCAGATTCATAGATTTCTCCTTCGAACACTTTACAAATGCCTAACCAACTATCTGGAATTATGTATACAGAAATGTTGTTCCAGTTACCATAAGCTGTTATATCCAATGCTTCTATATTTCCGCTTAGAGACGTATTGACGTCAGTATTCAGAGTGACGTCCCTTTCTGACGGCATTTCCTCTGTATAATTCCCAACATCATTAATCAAATTGCTTGAGACGTTCCGATTAACAGTGCTAGAGTTCAAAGTCCGGTGCAATAGTATATTATTCTCCTTGCCGAATACTTCAAAAAGTAAACTTAAAAAGAAAAATCCAAACATCAAGCTCTGTACTGCCATTTTCCGTTTAATATTCATTACATTTGCACATCTTAGCTGGGACATACAATGACGTATGGCCCAGATTTTAGCTAAATGTTCACGTCAAATTTTGTATTCAAAGCATTAGCTAACATAGTATTTAAGCTTCCTTTTTTCATGTTGAATTGTATAACTTATCTTTCTGTGACAAATATCTTCGAATTAATCCAAAACTTACATTATGCACATATAATTTTAACGATCTTTACACAAGCAAGAGATTTAGGTTATGCTGACGTCACTCCCGACGGTAGATTAATAGGCCGTTAACATTCATTAACTTACAAAAAACGTATGATAGATGTAGCTGAACTGTAGCATTTGTACATCTAATTATATATGTACAAGTAAATAAAACATTTTAATTTCATTCAAATGAGGTACGTTTTTGTTGTTGTTTTTTCTCTTCTTTGCAACAACAAAGGGTAAAATTTTCTAAATTTATATTAAAACTAATTGCGTGATATGAGTATGTGGAGTTATCGTGCTATTAAATGTCGTTCCTTACAAAAGGGTTTACAATTTATCACTGAATGTATAACTGCTTTTAATCAAGTGTACTTTTATTACTGTAAATACAACTTAATCAGTGGTCTGGGAGCATTGTTAATACCAAGTCCGCCAAAGTGTTGCCATTTCGTTTGTAAGTCTGTATTTATAGTTTGGGTTCAAAACAGTGTTCATATACGAGATATTTTTCTGATGCTTTTGCCTTCATATAACAAACCTGTCATATCGAGTAATTTTAAATCAACATAACTCAAAGTACAAGGGAGACCAATCAGGGTCTTTCAATAGAAAGACCCTGGACCAATCAAACACTACTCTCTTAAGACTGATTCATTTTCCAAATAAAGCAAACATTACCCGAGTTTCAGAACATGAATTCTTAAGTAAAACACCCCAGGACGCATGATTTCAGCATGTTAAGCAAGCGGAAATAGGAGAGTTAGACATAAGAATTTTATGATACAAGTCTTTACTCCAAAAACCTCTTAGAGGAGAAAGCTACCGGTTCTCTGTTACAAATATTAGTAATAGATTCAATCATGCTTTAAAGGGACTCCGCTGGCGTTGTTTCTTTTTACACAAGGGACTTGATATATCTTTATGTTAATTAATGTTCCATTTGATGTAGGTCTAAACCAATAACTTGTGTACAGAATTTCAAACCATTCGCTCAATCCGTTTTTCCAGATCAATTATTCTAATAGTGAAAAATGATCACAAAATGAAAAAAGCCCAAGAAGAGCACAAAAATAAGATTTTCAATTAATTTCAGAATATATATCTTAAAAAATATTTGCAAATATTTATGTTTTAGTGCCCCAGCTGATCTATGTTTTATGCGTCCCTTCAAAGGTCACATCTATTTTGGGGCATGGCTTTTCGAATCAGACATGAAATTAATACCATTCATTTATTTAAGGCCTTCAATATAATTTGCCCTTGTCAGATATTTAGGTTCCCGAGAAGAATTATGACATTTGTAAGCATTTGTTGAGAAAACACACTGAGAAATGTTATCAAAGACCTAGCAATCCAGCAGACCACAAAATCAATTCATGAGGCTTCTTTCCAAGCAAAAAAACAACAAACAGACATCATGATGTTCTCTTCTGTAACTCAATTTTTTTCATGGTTTTATATCATTAATATGGTGCTCAAATAAAGATTTATAAATATTGTTAGTTCCAAAAAGCATTATTTGTCAAGACATTACCGAATTTACATTTCATGTAAATAAAGGGAGGTAATTAGAAATAGATTTTCGATAAAGTCTAAGCCAAATTTTTCATTAAAAAATGAATGCATACATTTAAATGATTACTTATAATGCGTATAAACATTTGCAGTACATATTTAACATATTCTTGATGTTTGGAAATTGTTTTAGAAGATTAATAATATACATATATAAAATTTCACTTAAATGTTGTTACATCCTTAATTAAAACATACAGGATCTTTAAACATAACTGAGTTTACTGTTTGTTATATTTTACATACTGACACACATAAAATGTTCTATCTTAAAGAATCTGACATCATGGTGATTCGTAATGGAAAGATTTTCTTGCTTTTAAACAGCGCCTGTTGGAATTGGGCTTCAAGACAGTTATGAAATCAAAATAGCAAAACAAAATAAAAGAGAAAGAGGTACAATTGTAGCTGAATTTCTCATATCATTTATATTAAAAGTTCATCATAATATTATATCAATCAAAGTCTAGCACCTTTATTCTCTTTTCGAGTTTTTGTTTAGGAAACAATTGTTCTTTCGTGAGGTCATCTAGTTCATTTAGAGCAAGATGCACGTGCAACTTTACGCCATCTTCTTTCTCATTCTGCATCACGTGCTTCAACAGTCGGTACAGGTCCTTGAGAACACTGTCAAGAATCTGGAAGAAAAAGATTAATTTGCTTCAAACTGCTCATAATGGAAAAATCATAAGGAGGGTTTAACTTTGAATTTTTATGAAGCATCGGTAATGATTCAGAAATAGGGAGCACAATATGATTTTATAATTTAGGTATGGCGTTAAAAAATCAAAAATGACTATTACACTGATGAAATAACTGTTATAAAAAAACAAGCCACTTTTACATCTAAAAAATCAAAGGGAAGCTACTCATGTTTGTTGCCTTAACATTAAAATTGTGGTTAAACTCCATTGTAACAAGAATATTTATAAAATTTTGGTAGATAAGTGCCGTTTGCAATACATGTATGTACATTTTTTTCTTTCTTCACTTGTCAATGTTTTACTCTTGAAGTTTTCAATACATTTTTAAAAATAAATTCACGAAAATAAGCATAAATCTGGATGCATGCTGCCTTAAGAGAAAATAGAAATCTGTGTTTATTAAAATTAAAAAAAAAACTATCAAAGATTAATTAATTAACCTGTCATCTCAAATTAAATGTGTATGACAATTTGAGTATAATGTCAACTTTATAAACAGTCAGAATAGACAAATTTTAGAATAAAGATACAATATCTTTCTGCATTGAGCATATACTGGACCAATAATTTATTTCTCACCATATTAAATATCTTAAATGGACAAAAACCATTCATCATTTTATGGAGTATAAAAAAATCTGTACAGACTGAATAGCAAACAGTGCAGACCATGATCAGACTTGTTGACTGATTGTTTGTTGGATTTAAAGTTACACTGACACTGTAAAGGTCATACAGTTACCTTTTAGATTTAATGGCGGAAAAAGACCTTAGGTGCTGAGGATCACTTGGAAAATCAGGAAACCGAATGTGTTAGTCTCATTAAATAAAGTCATTAATTACTTAATTTCTAGCCCCCTGTTTTGCATTATTTCTGGCACAAGCAGGTACTTAAGTAGAACCACAGACCTTCCGTAAGCTAGCTGGATAATTTCCTCACAAGAAAGCATCCAAAGTCCTAGACACTAAGGAACAAGTAATCTGATGTTAGCAACTATTATCATACCACTACAGAGGCCTTGTGATTAAGTAGCAAGGATATGCTGGAAGATCTTGCCTGCCTGCTGGCTAAAGGTTAAACATGCATGTACATTTTAGCATCATAATTTTGAAATATTACAGCTTATCTAAAATCAAACTCAAATCCACATCCTGGGCTAATCCTTATGTTAAGAAGGTAGAAAAATTATACTTTACAATAATTTCATTTTATAAACACAAGAATCTGAACAAAATTCACCTTGAATATTTGTGGACCTGACCCCTGTATAAGTAAGGTCAAAGCTTGGGCTGCTGCTTTTCTAACTTCAACATCATTGTCATGTTTCAGGGTACTGCTACAACACTCAAATACCTGAAAGAACAAAATTCCAGCGTTACAATAATCTTTACAGGATACAACTTTCTCTTAAATAAGCAACTTTAGGTCTATATTTGGCTATCTGTTGGTTATCTTGTTCAGCAGACTGAAACAATTTAAGCAATCTTTATAGAGGACCATCAAAGGATATGTACTCTACATTCATTATTATAGACCAAGGGAGATGTAAAATGTTAACAATGAACGATGGAAGCCTGACACAGGATGGTCACAATAAATTGTTCTAAACATAACACACTGAAGACTCTCATTTTCTAAGACAGACAATTTCAGAACAAGTACTTTGAGTGCTGGTGAACTTATACTTATTTAAGTTATTTACCTCATGTATGATGTTTCCGAGTGAAAACTTGAGAAGTTTGCAAATTTCACCAAGGTTTGAGAGACTACTTGCTCGAACAAAAGCTTCCTCGTCCCTTACACCAGTTAGTACGCTAGGAACCAGCAAGTCACGGTACCCTGCTATAGTGTCTCCTGAAATACGTAAAATATAAAATATTATTGATGTAACCAGAAAACACTGTATAAAACTACTGCAATGCTTTGAATTAGATTTTAGTTTATACAAATTTATTTCAGCTTGAATGTGTTGGAAGTTATAAGCTTACTGAAACACTCTAGAATCTTATCCTGGCGCTAACCAGTACTTAGCAATGAGTGTAAATTTTCTTGCTTACCTAAACAACGGCTTGTCCCTGACAGGGTTTAAACCCACATGGCCAGCAATCGCAACTCATTATAAGATTATAAAAGCTTTAAAATCAAAGAGATAAAACCATTGCAAAGGAAAAATATTTTTATTGGGTTTAAAGTCAAACCTGCTCTATATTATAACATTGATGTGATCACAGTATATCTTATTTGTTATAATATGCATTTAGTTGGAAAAAAATGCATTTGTACAAGTATCCCCCACCTTATATAAATAATGCTACTTTTTCTAATTAGACTTTTAAAGGTATCAATCTAAAAGAATATACCACGGCAAAGTAAAGGTTGTTTTCTGAAAAAAAAAGTTAATTTCATGCTATTTACTAAATGTTTGCAAGATTTGTTCTCAAAAATATTTAAATCAACAAAATTTGTGAGTTATAAATTCTAATTTGGCAAAATTTTCTGAGAGGTCCTAATATCTGTCATAGGTTGCGGTTCGAACTGGAATATCCGTCCCGAGGGGACCAGCTCATTGATGGGTTCCAAGGGGATGGATATTCCTAACTGCAAACATATGTCAGATATTTTTTCTTGCATATTTTACTATATTCTTTCATATCTAAAATGGTTTACCTCCGCAAGATATTTGTTCACGGAAGTTAATGTCATTTCATCCATAACTATTTTTTTACAATAGTGTATGAATCTACAACTTTAATAACAATGACAAAACGACGTCATCCTGAGCACATACATGTAGTCCCTTCTAAAATGCGCAGAAATGAAGTCATTTTAACGCGGTTCATTCATAAAATGTGCTAAAATGACCATGTTGTATGGCAGACTCTATCTGGCATGGGTAAAACTCATTGAAACGCCAGTCTGCTATGCAAGAATTGTTAATCTCTCTGTAAAAAGGTAATAAAAATGTCATACTGTAATATGAAATATTTTATATCATCAGACAGACATACCTAGACATCTGGATGCCTTCACCATTACTTCACCAAGTTTCATCCTCAACTCTGCCGACCTTTTCTTGCCATGCTCGCCTTTCAACCTATCAAAATCCGCAAACTGTTTACACACGTCGGGCACTACTAAATCTGGATACATGTCACACATTGCTGCTAAACCATTGACTGCGGACAGGTATAAATAAGAATCCCCGTGATCTAAATTCTCTACAAATATTTTCAACACTGCGTCCCGTCTCTTCTTCACTTCCGGGTCTCGTTTCTGTACCAGATGTGTAAGTCTGATAAGACCATGCCCTCTGACAGGTATCAATGTATCACATAACTCCTTAAATGCCAGGTCAAGTTCTGAACTCACTTTTTCAACATCAGCTTCCTGACCAATTTGTTTCACTTCATTTGATGTTTTTACATAAATAGTTTTCACATCCTGCAACTCTTTTTTAATATCTACAGGAGTATCTTCACTACATTTCTGAGTAATCTCCCTAGAATGTGTTTGACTAACCTTACTGTTTTCATTTTTCTGCATTTCTCTTTCACCAGTAGATTTTCCTGTTTCATCAACATTTTTTTCTACTTTTTCTACTCTCTGTTTAGGGAACTGTTGCTCAGATAAAACTTCAATCTTCTTGGTAGTTTTCCTTGCTGGAGGTTTGACTTTTTCCTTTTCTTGCTTTATCTAAAATGGTGAGAAAGGATGTTAACTTTTGACAATATTTTAAATGACAAGAACTAAATTTTTAAAGTGTATTTGCTACATATCTGAGGCAAAATCTACTGTTTAAATTCTAAAACGAAAGCTTCCAAAATGCTTGTATGAAAAAACAAGAGGGCCATGATGCCCCTGAAGTCACTCACCTGTATATAGGCCCCCGGAATGGGGCCAGTTTAAACTCCAAGGCTTTTATTTGAACAAACTTGGTAGACACCAATTAGAAGATGTTTCACGCTAGACATCTCAGGTCTAGCTCCTTGGGGTTTTTAAAAGAAGATTTTTTCAAGTTTTTTCTTTACACATATAGTTAAAAACAATGACACACCTGGAGCAGGGCCAGTTTTGACCCCAGGGCTTTTATTTGAACAATCTTTGTAGACACTTACTAAAAATTGTCTCAGTCTTAATATCTTAATTCTAGCTATTCGGGTTTTTTCAAAGAAGATTTTTAAGTTTTTGCTATACACATATAAGGAAAATCAATGTCCCCCGAGCCGGCCAATTTTGACCCAAGGGCTTTTATTTGAACAAACTTTGTAGACACTCACTAGAAGATGCTTCGTGCTTAATATCTAAACTCTAGCTATTTGAGTTTTTTTTTCAAAAAAGATTTTTTAAGTTTTTGTTATACACATATGAGGAAAATGAATGACCCCGGGGCGGGGCCAATTTTGACCCCAGGTCTTTTATTTGAACAAACTTGGTAGACACTCACTAGAAGATGTTTCATGCTTAATATCTAAACTCTAGCTATTTGGTTTTTTTTCAAAAAAGATTTTTTAAGTTTTTGCTATACACATATAAGGAAAATCAATGACCCCCTGGGGCGGGGCCAATTTTGACCCAAGGGCTTTTATTTGAACAAACATGGTAGACACCCATTAGAAGATGCTAAATATCTTAGCTCTAGCTCTTTGGGTTCTTTAAAAGAAGATTTTTAAAGTTTTTACTATATGCATATAGGGAAAATCAATGACCCCCTGTGGCGGGGCCAATTTTGACCCCAGTGCTTTTATTTAAACAAACTTGGTAGACACTCACTAGAAGATGTTTCATGCCAAATATCTAAGCTCTAGCTCTTTGGGTTTTTTAAAAGAAGATATTTAAAGTTTTTTCTTTTGGTTGCCATGGCAGCCAGAGTTCTGCATGGAATGGAATTCTTTGAACAACTTTGTTAAGGCTTCACACATCCCTGTGAAGTTTCATTATGATCTGCCTTATGGTTTCAGAGGAGATGTCGTTTTAAAAGTGTGAACGGACAACGGACGACGTACAACGGACGTAGAGTGATCCTAATAGCTCACCCTGAGCATATGCTCAGGTGAGCTAAAAAAATGGAAGTATATTGCCTTATAAGCGAATGTCATATACATGAAATTATCAACTAATGTCAACATGCCTTACATGTTTCAAACATCACACATTGTATATGTATATTTTTACTGACAGAATCAAATCTGAAAAGTCAAAAATTTTCACCAGTTGCTCCAGTGTAGTGTAGTGTATAAAGTATGTGAAAATTTGGGTCAAATATTGTCACCTTTTTAGCTATGTCTTCAAAATTCTGGCTTTTCTCTTTACTTAGTTCAGACCAAACTGCACCATGGGTTGCTATGGCAATTCTAATGTCTGTTGCCATTTCTTGTACTGATGATTCTGGGTGATCTGAACTTATCTCCTGTAGCAAGGGAAGTAACTCCTGCATATTTTGCCTGTCTTCATCTGTTAGCTAGAAGAACAAGGGAGAAACAGGTTTAAATATCAAGCACTTTCATTTTTTTCTCCATTCATTTTCAAATCACCACTTAAAAGCATGTGCATGTCAACAATATGGAAACAGTACAAAACTAGGTGGAGGAAAAAATAAGACGAACACTAAGTTTTTGTATGTATAATCTTCTTTAAACTAAAGTACGTTATTAATTCTATTAGCACTTGAAAATTAACGCAAAAATTATGTTCTTGCAAAAACAAAGTGTTCTACAGTACACAGAATTTGACTTTAAATATTTTGAAATATACACTACAATCACTTTTCTTAAAACACTGTGATGAATTGGAATGAAAATTAGATTAACTAAACACTGACGACCAAGTTCAAATTTATAAATTGCTTTCCTTATTTTTAACAAATTATATCACTCTTCCTTTATTTCTTTTGCATAGATTGTAAGAAAATATTTTCAAGAAATCTATATTGGCTAGCTAAAGATAAGTAAGTTGACAGAATTTACAAGCACTCAATTTAAAATTATTGCATTTTATCAAAATATGACTAGGAATATTAAGTATTTTACAATTTTCTATTCCTATCAGTAACTTTCGGGCCAGTATATATTTTGTAACACTTGCTTATAATATACCTGAATACAGGACATTAGATATTTGTTGATAAATACAAATAACATACCTGGAAAGCCCCAGTCAGCAGAGCTGTAAGAAGACCCATAGCCATTGTCAGTGTTTCATTCTCAAATACCTCAAACTCATTATCTTCAGTATTTTTACAAACCTGAACACCTCGTTCCAATGTAGCCTATGGAAAAATATATTCAGAATTTATTTATTGTATTGGCAAAAATATTACATCTAAATGTGGAAACATTCTGAACATCCATAGAATGAAACCAAAGTTTCTAATAAAGCTGTATGTTACAATAATTCTAATGTACAAACATGTAGCTATACATTTATGTTTGCTATGTGCACTAGTTCAAGTTGTGATCATCATATTGAAAATTGGCACTTAACACTTAGTATTTCAGAAAACCAATAAAGCATGACTTTGACCTTTAAGCTGGAGGTTTGATTCTTGCAGACAGCACATAATCATCATGTCTTTGCCAAAACATTGAAAATCCATCCAGGAATATCAGTATTACTGTTTTTTGTTTGTTTGTTTCATTTTACGCCTTTTTCCAACAGTATTTCAGTCATATAGGCGAGTAGTTTCATAACCATCGTTCCTGGAGAGTTACACCAGTACTAGACTACCTTCCTCTGCGCTAAACTACCAAAGCATCTCCCGGGCATCCAACCCACGCCAGTGAGGTAACTGGATTAGAAGTCATCGACTCTAACCCCTTGACCACGGAGGCGGTCAGTATTACTGACAGAACACACAAACATCCATGTACTTTTATGAATAATTTATCAAACAAATGTGACCTTGACCTTTGAAGATGTTATTATTGCATGTGACATGATGTCAGTCACCACATCCAAGCATTTATGCCACTTTATATTAAAATCCTTTCATGAATGACAGAATTGTTGACTTGCCACAAGCATCAATGCTTTTTTAGAAAAAAATTCTTTTCAAATTCAAATGTGACCTTGACCTTTGACTTACAAACGTGAGTCTATCATGTGACACAACATCTTAATGTACCATACAATTATGCAATATTATTTCAATGTCCTCCCATGAATGACAAAGTTATAGACCGGACAAGAAACTGACAATTTAAAAACTATATACCCTCACTTTGGCAGCATGAAAAGAGCATACTAGATTTCTGTCAAACTTTAGCCATACTTTAATGAAAAGTTACTATGTCTGCTGGATCTATGTCTGGTTATCATAAATTCATTCATTAACATAAGAAAATAAAACTTATTCATCATTCAATATATATCTGAAATTGTATTATGCATAGATTATCTACCTACCTTTACAAATTCTAATGTATGTTTAGCATTTTTGATACATTCTGGTCCAACAGTTTCACAGACTGCTGCCAGGATATTCAGTAATGTCAACTTCCTGTGAAACTGGTCTATTTTGGACTGGTTCCTCTGCTCAATGTCAATAAGTGCTTGATTATCATCAGATTGAGTAGAAGCTTGATCTTCAATTTCATCCCCATCCACTTCAATCTTAATGAACTGTGTCAACTCCTAGAAGTAAGTGCAAGCTCATGTCATCATTTCATAATATTGTGTACCCAGTATTAAAGGAAGCCATCGCCTAGTGTTTAATGCTTCTGATTTAAAACTACTTCCCCCCTCATTGCTGTGAGTTCAAATCCCTGTAGGCACTTTTGATTCTTCCATGTGAAGAAGATTTCTATCTAGCTTTTAGAAAGTTGGAGATTTTACTCAAATACCTACTCATGCCTAAAAGGCTTTAAATGTAGCAAAAAAGGTACCCATAGTTTTCATTCACCTGCATAGGTGGACAGTTGCCATATGATTTTTACAGTATCGGACTGTCAGTGCTTCACATCACAAAACAAAAATGTAATTATCAGAAAAATTTATCAGAAAAATTGGATTTACATGTGACCATTAGAAACAAAATTTCTGGTAATACATTAATTGTCAGCTACTTTAGTAACATACAAAGAGTTTCTAAGAGCTTTTTTATTAACACTTTTTCATTGCAACAGTACAAACTCTAGCAAACATTATACATGTATCAATGGATATAAAACAATCTAAAACAAATATTATCCACTGTAACCTTACCTTCAGCATGAAAACAAGAAACTCTCCAGGAATACTTGTATTCTGTAAATCTTTCAACAGTGCAACTATACATTCTACATTCACTTCTTGGGTACTTTCACTTTGACTGAAACAAAATCATATATTTCACTTGAGTTACCATAAGTTTATTGCTGTTTTCGACAGTTTTTCAATTAAAATAATGAATCCTGTTTCCAGTACCAGTGTATACATATATATGGAAGCAAAATTTGGCCAAACCAGCATTAACCTGGTCTCAACAGGTAAAATGTTTATACTCTGCCCATTATTTCACTTTAAAAATTAAGTATTGAACTTGTCAGATACATACAAATTGTCATTATGACTATGAACATTTTACCATTAAAGCATGAAAACACTGACATTCAGCTCCAGCTATTTTATTAACCTTGGCAGACTTAGCACAGTTACTATTCATAGTAAACCCGTCTCATGCTAAACATCTTAAATGGACTTGTCCATCTTTCAGTCTGGACAAAACTATTCATCATTTTCAGGAAAATTAAAACTAGAAATGTGTCCATAGGACACGGATGCCCCCACACGCCACTGTTCTGTCAATCTTATGACTCTAAGTCAAATATTTTTTGGACTACATGTGCCACAAGTTGAAAACTAAAAATCAACAAAGGGCCATAATTCTGTTAAATTTGGTCGCAGCAAAATTCCTTCCTTTACTTCCATCTACACATTAAGGTTGTTAATCCCTGTAAGTTTAAGCAAAAACTGCCATCTGGTTAAAGAGGAGTTGCGTTCACAAAATTTCTACATAGTATATAGTGAAAAAATCAACAAAGGGCCATAATTCTGTTAAATTTGGTCGCAGCAAAAATTCCTTCCTTTACTACCATCTACACATTAAGGTTGTTCATCCCTGGAAGTTTAAGCAAAATCTGCCATCCGGTTTAAGAGGAATTGCGTTCACAAAATTTCTACATAGTATATAGTGAAAAAATCAACAAAGGGCCATAATTCTGTTAAATTTGGTCGCAGCAAAAATTCCTTCCTTTACTACCATCTACACATTAAGGTTGTTCATCCCTGAAAGTTTAAGCAAAATCTGCCATCCGGTTTAAGAGGAGTTGCGTTCACAAGATTTCGGGACGGACAGACGGACAGGCGGACGCACAAGTGCAATGCTATATGCTCCAACATTGTGGGGGCATAAAAATATAGATTGGTTAGTGAACGGTGCAGACCATGATCAGATGACAAAGTTGGTCTAGCTTAACTTGGTCTGCACTAGTCACATGGGTAGCATCTATTGCCGCAAGCAGACTAAGGGTTAATATTAAGTAGCTTAAACCTATTTCGCAAATTATAACCATCATATTTTAATTTGTTTTCAAATTGTGTCCTCACTTTTCATTAAAATTTGTTTGAACCATAATTCCACCATTATTTCCATTAGCAAATTTCAGGCAGGGATGCAATCTGGGAATCTCAGCCTCATTCTGACATTCTGCTTGCTGGAAAGCCATTAACTGCAAACATGTCAATGTTACAGTTAAGTCTGCTTGTTTAAAGAAGGCAACTATCAATTCCTGACAAGCTGTCCTGAAATTATAAAACACAAAAAAACTGACTATCATTCTCATCATACTCTGGCCTTTAGAAAAATCTTACTATCTTTCCTATCAAAAATGTTGCTACTTTGTGCCTAATATAACAACCTATTTCTAAGCATGATTTACACATCATTGCATGCATTAAGTACTCATATAATTCACTGATCTTACAAATTTATAGACAAATCAACAGATTTAAGGATTAGCTTTTCTTTCAAAACTTGCTTGACATAATAACTTCTTAGACTTCAGCTGCATCTAGCTTTAGTAAGTGACTTTTCCAAGAATAACATTCCTTGCTATATTAAGCATTTAAGTTGCCAGAATAACCTCTGTTGCTATATTTGGCATTTGTTGCCAGAATAATGTTTCTTGCTATATTTAGCACTTGTTGCCAGAATAATGTGTCTTGCAATAATTTACACTGGAGTAGCTCTCCTTGCTTTTCAAGTATTTAGCACTTGTTGTCAGAATGTTTCTTGCTATATTTAGCACTTTTTGCCAGAGTTGCCTTCCTTGCTACATTGTATAATTAGAAATAAGTTAACAATTTACAGAACCATTCTTCGTCATAGGAATATCTCAATTATTATGCTAAGCAACATTGAATGTTTATAGCATTCTTAAAACCCAAAGTATTAATTTAATACCTGGAAAAGCATTCATTGAATACCTGGAAAAGCAGAGAGTCACATACTGACACCAAATAAACTTGAATTAGCAGCAAGAATTATAAAGCATCACTTACTTTAAAGCAGATACTCCAGGCTTCATGAAAACGTATAATGTGAACAATGTGAGAACCACTGGCTGTATGTACATAACTAATTGTGGATTACCAACATTTCCACAGACAAAAACCTGAAATACAAACACAAACCTTTAAGTA
This sequence comes from Ruditapes philippinarum, assembly GCF_026571515.1. Lineage (NCBI taxonomy): Eukaryota > Metazoa > Mollusca > Bivalvia > Venerida > Veneridae > Ruditapes > Ruditapes philippinarum. The sequence goes on along the minus strand of NW_026852304.1, from coordinate 46,342 downwards.
AAATCTTATAATTTCAAGATTATCATTTTTATTTGAGGCAACAGATGTGCCAAAGAAAAACTGATTTAGCCAAGAGTCAAGGCGGATATTTTGATCTACATGCTGAAAATACAATCGATTTTAACAGCATTTTGACCGATAATGTGGATCGCCAATCTATTAATAATGAAAGCCCTGTAACTCACACTATTAAAAATTTTTTTTTATGAGTATTCATTTTCAAACAAACAAAAAAAATCACAATAAGTTCTGTACAAACACTGCAGAGCAACACTCTTTGGGAGATGTAAATTTTAATTGTTAGTTTAGTTTATACAAATTTATTTTAGCTCTATTGTGTTTGAAGCTATAAGCTTATTGAAACACTCTAGAATCCGTTCTGGAACTAACCAGTACTAAACAATGCGTGTAAAGTTTCTTGTTTACATAAACCCCTGACTGACTGGGTTTGAACACACGCGGCCAGCAATCCTTATAGAATTACTAATCTGACATGTTAACCTTTCGGCCACGCAGCTACACATTTTAGTTGTTGCCAAGAGGCATTGCTCTAGAGGTTAAATCTATTGTAAAGTCTTACTTCGAGAAAAACTGAGAATGTTGTTGTTAAGAGGTAATTGCTCTTCAGAGAACCACTGTGTGGAGGGTGCACTATAGTTTATTCACTAAATTATAAAGTTGTCTCCTTTTATAAGCTTGACATAGTGTTAAAAAATTTTACCTTATGGCAATCTTCCAAACACTGTGTAAGCTGTGACTCCTCTACCACAGTATAATCACTGGTTGCCATTGTAACATCAATTCCTATAAATATGATTTATAATTTCTATAGGCAATTCCTATAAACAAGTTTACCTGACGAAGACTTTTGAGTCGAAACGTTGTTTACTTTTAAAAAACAAGAATCTGTGTTTGATAAACACAAATGCCCCGCGCTCACTGTTGTCAATAATTTAACTTTAGAGAGTGAAGTAGCTAATTTGTATGGAAGACAAAATTCTACTTTGTTTACATTTCACCACTTTTATGACAATTGACCTTGACCAACTGACCTCTACCTCTATCAAAAGGAAGAATATCATGCAAGTTATTTTCCTACCAAATATGAAATAAATCTGTCAATAAATAAAGGCTGTATGGGCAAAAGTGTAAAAAATATATTTTTAGCACTGGTGACCTTGACCCAACTGACCCCTAACTCCATCCAAAGGAAGAAAGTCATGCAACTTTATTTCCTACCAAATATGAAATAAATCTGTCAATGATATAAAGGCTGTATGGGCAAAAGTTGTAAAAATCTTTTTTTAGCACTGTTGACCTTGACCCAACTGACCCCTACCTCCATCCAAATGAGAATACCTCAATTTTATGTTCCTACAAAATATACAAGACATCTGTCGATAGAATTAGGATTAATACACCTGTAAAAGTGTAAAAAATCTATTTTTTGACATTGGTGACCTTGACCCAAATGACCCCTTACTACAGGAAAAGGAAGAGGACCCCCTTGGTATATGACTATTATAAACATGAAAAGACATTAACTTAAAAAAGAAAGGCTGTATGAGAAGAAATGTTTAGATTTATTTTTTTACACAAGTGACCTTGACCTTGACCTAAGAGAGCTTAACGCCACAAAAAAATTAGAGGACCGTTAAAGGTATCCACCTACCAAATATGAAAGATATCATTAAATAAATTAAGTAATTAGGTGAAATTTTTTGATAAATCCAACTTGGCGGAATAGGTTAACCATACATGGCCCTATTTTCAAAGTGATAAAAAGTTAAATTACTGGGAAAATGGATGGCACATTTATATAACTTGGCAATATCATGTACATTGTATTAATAAGTAAGTGTGAAAATTATATTAAGGCCATTAGTTCAGATAGAACATAAGATATTTCCAACTTGCCGGTTTAGGTTAACCATTATTCATTTTCTAAGTGCTGAAAAGGGCCATAACTTGGTGCAAATGGAAGCTAGAGTTATTTAACTTGTCCAGATCATATACTTTGTATGGATTAGTAAGTGTGTAAATTATGAAGCCATTGGTACAGATAGAACTTAAGAAAAATCCAACTTGCCGTTCTAGTTTAACCTTGTACGGTTGTTCTTACCAGAGCTACATTATGGGGTTTTCTTTTGTTATTTCTTTTGTTCTTTTTAACCCCACAATGCAAAAAATAACCCCACAAGAGAAATGGAATAAATGACATCAAAGACATCTATTGTTATGAGAACAATAGACCAAACCCCATAATGTAGCTCTGGTTTGTGCGGACAGACGGACGGACGGTTCAATTACTATATGTCGGGGGCATAAAAATAAAACAATACATTTTAAAATTGAAACTGGAGTTGATTTCTATATTCAAACTAACATTAACTTATAAACTTTTGTTTTTAGGTGAGCTTAAATAGAATATATTGAATGAGTGTAGATTCAATACTGAATTGATTGTACGAGTTGAATAAAATTATATTATTTGAGCCTCTAGCAAGTGTAATACAAATGTATTATTTCAATAAATCTAGTGCTGAAGCTATTTTATGTATCACATATGCAAATAAAGTGTTTACAGATAAAATAAATCTTTTTTCATAAATGCGTTTATATATAGTATAAAGTTAACATTTAGAGCATCTTTATGGTATGCTTGTATAACGCAAATGATATCACATTGAAATATATGCACAGCTGTGCAATACTGTTTTAATGGAGTCACAAAAGCGGCACAGGTATGTGATAAATAATGTTACTGCATATCAACAAGATATCTGTGAACCTTACCTTCTGTGTCTAAGCATTTCAAAAGAGGCTTCAACATTGGTTCTATCAAATATTTCTTTGTGAGAGAGGGTTGTTGTGTTGCCATGGTTGATATAGTGGTGCAAGCAACTCTCAGAAATTGTCTGTTTACTTGTTTGTCCTTTATATGTAGTAATTCCAGTATCTAAAACAGACAGCAGAGAAATAAAATATAGTGTACCAATACAGTCAACTCTCATTATTTCAAAGTCGCTGGCACCATCAAATGAAAGTCGAGATAATGATAAATTGAGATAAACAAATAAGTCACCAAAAGATCAAATAGAAACTGGTTTGTACCAGAATTTCTAAAGCAACCTTCAGAATTCATTTAATTTTCCAACAATGGTTTAGAAAACCCCAACTGTATCTCATAAGAAATAGACTTCTTTTCACTCACAGGCAAATGCAGCTTTTTCCCCAAATAAATGAAGTTTTTAAAGTGTTATGTCAACACACAAGAAAATGTGAAATAAATATTTATATATTTGGCCAGTAAACATTTGGATAAGTCATCTTTCCCTTCTATGTATTGAGATTATGTACATGTATTCAGACACTTCCCTGAAATACCTAAGATGGTCTCTAAGTACAGATGATCTGTAGTCAACAATTATTTTATCATAAAAAGTAGTCAAATATGATTTATCATGAACAACATCTAGGAAAAAAGGGCCACCCAAAAGTTATGGGCACTCCAGCCTTTCTTTTATTTCTCCCTCTATATACATGTATACAATGTATACATTATAGATTTAACCAAACTCAACTGAAGAATCTTAACAAACCTGAGGGGCCGTTTTCTTGTAATATTCATCTACAGAAACTGACTGAAGTGGACAACAAGCAATCACCTTGGCAACAGCATCACATTTCCTCCAATCATCAGCTTCTGACATGCCTGTGTAGAGAGAGTAATTGTTACAAATGAGCCACGTCACGACAAAACCAACACAATGCGTTTGCGACCAGCATGGATCTAGACCAGCCTGCGCATCCCCGCAGTCTGAGAAAAGTAGAGAAACTGATAGCGAACAGCATGGATCCTGATCAGACTTCGCGGATGCGCAGTCTGGTCTGGATCCATGCTGGCGCAAATGCTTTTGGTTTTTGGGTTTTTGATGTGATGGGGCCCCAAATAATAAACATAATAATACAATTAACTTTCAACACTGAGACGAATATGGAGTTTTAAAATTTAAGACTGTGATTTTTTGGTTCCATTTTCTATCTTGAAAAACAAAATTTTTTTAAATTTATAAATATAAAAATAACATTTTTTTTAAAAAGCAAAATTTCAATGAAAAAAAAATTAGAAATGTTTTTATAGGACAGGGTTGCCCTCACTTAAACTTTTTTTGTCTGTTTTGGGGATGGACGGGTGGGGCCCAGACTGAAAAGGGGAAAAACCCCCCATCCCTAATTTGGGGGGGCAAAACCCAATTTATTTTCCCTTTAAGAAGACTTTAAAATTTTTCAAAAATCAATTTTTTCTTCTGGGGCCTTTCAATTCGGGTATAAGCAAACACTTGAGAAGAACTTGACCTAAAATTTAAGAATTCAAACCCAAAGCCTTTACAGGCTTCTGACCCAAAAGTCAGCGATCCTAATCATTCTGCTCCTCATTGTTTGTTTAATTTTATGGCACACCAACACAATTCAGGTCACATTGCGCCAAAACAGGTAAGATGATTTTGGCTAAACTTAGGTGTTACAAACTTAAAGCAACACCAGGGGTCAAAACCACCTCAAATGCTGGAGCTAAGAGGTGGATAGACTTGGTCACTCCATTAATTTGACCCCATTCAGACGCCTCTTACAATTACTCAGTGATACACAGTGGTGGCAATTCTTATGCAACCTAAACTCTTAGAGGCAACACCTCAGCCACAAGGGGATTCTGCTTCTCATAATTTCACTTTTTCATCTCAAAGGAATCATGTCAATCATCACAATAAGATACCTTTTGCCATCCCTGGAGAATCTAACATTCCCCTAAGAACACTTTGTACACCTTTAGGCATTATAATAACAGCTGTCAGTCTTCTGCCACATTCCTGTCTTAACCACGGAGGTGCCTGCTGTAATACGGGTGCATTCTGACAGGTTCGTACCTATAACACAAAATAATACATGATCATGTACATACAAACAGTGCTTATTCAAAACAAGCAATTATCATAGTATTGCAAGCAATCCATAAGTCCCCTACCGGTTAGAACCCCATCAACATTCTGAAGGGCCATTGGCCATTCACTTATGTTTCAATTTTTCTCTATTTTAAGTAAACTTGTTGGAAAAGTTCTTTAAAAGTGATCACAGGAAACGGTTTTTATGTACAGACAGACAGACGGACTGTCAAGGACACTCTAAAGTTAATATTTGAAACATCCCTGTTACCAAAATATAACATTTTAAAAGCAAAATTCTTAAAGAGGAGATAACTCTTGAATTAAAGATGCAATTTCATAATAATTTTCAGCTCTTTTTGACTAATCACAAATATTGTTATATTTGCCATGTTTTAAGCCTATTTGTTGCCAAGGCAACTGATATTTTTTCAAAATAGGAAGAACAGATAAGACATGCATAATCTCAAGACTGCTATCTACCCATATGTCAAGTTTAATAAAAATATTTCCAGTACTTTTTGAGTTACAAAATGTATCACTGGATTCAGTTTATGTGTAAAATTTGCCATATTTTCAGTCTATGTGTTGCCATAGCAACCAGAATTTTCAACATAGGAAGAAAAGAAAAAGACGTGCATAATCTCAAGACTGCCATCTACCCATATGTCAAGTTTCATAAAAATATTTCCAGTACTTTTTGCTTTATCACTGGATCCAGTTTATGTGTAAAATTTGCCATATTTTCAGCCTATTTGTTGACATAGCAACCAAAATTTTCAACATAGGAAGAAAAGAAAAAGACGTGCATAATTCCAAGACTGCCATCTACCCATATGTCAAGTTTCATAAAAATATTTCCAGTACTTTTTGCGTTATCACTGGATCCAGTTTATGTGTAAAATATGCCATATTTTTAGCCTATTTGTTGCCATAGCAACCAGAATTTTCAACATAGGAAGAAAAGAAAAAGACGTGCATAATCTCCATACTGCCATCTATCCATATACCAAGTTTCATAAAAATATTTTCAGTACTTTTCAAGTTATCGCGGGATCCAGTTTTGTGGACGGACGGACTGACGGACTGACAGACAGACGGACGGACAGACGGACGGAGGGTAAACCTAAAGTCCCCTCCGGTAAACCGGTAGGGGACTAATAAAATTATCCTGAATTCAGGATGATCTAGATCTAAAGTAAAGTGTAGAAGCAACTCAAATACAAATACAGTATAACCACTGCAGAGCAACACTATGAAGAGCAATTAAATTATAGACTTACTCAAATAGAATTATAGACTTACTTTAGAATTATAGACTTACTCCGGAATTATAGACTTACTTTAGAATTATAGACTTACTCCGGAATTATAGACTTACTTTAGAATTGTAGACTTACTTTAGAATTGTATACTTACTCCAGAATTATAGACTTACTCCAGAATTAAGAACATTTTGTGTTTTTTTTCCAGCTAATTAGGGGTACAATTTCCAAATTTTAGTTACAAACTTTGACAATAAGGCAAACCCGGTTGACGTATTTTGTGATGTATGCACCCTTGAAGCTATTTATGTTAAAGTTTTTTTTTGCTGGGGGAAATTAAACCCTTTTCAAAAAAACCCCCATTTTTCTACAACTAATTTCCCCTTTTACCCCAAATTTGAAAGGGAAAAATATTATTTTTTTCCAAAAATTAAGATTTCCACTACATTTCACCTCTGTAGAGCAACACCTCTTAGCAACAACCAAAATATTTGTCTCCCAAAGGGTGTTACTCTGCAAAGGTTATACTGCAGATGCATTCTAAGATCTAAATAATTTTATCTGTAGTAAAGCTATAGGATCAAAACAATACATAATCAAAAGATGAAACAAGGCATTCTTTGGTAATGACAACAGTTTTGCTTAATTATAGAACTTTCCTCATATAGCCTTTCTTAAATCCTACTAAGAATAAAGGCTTAAACTGGCATGACCTTTTTGTCATATTAGGTTTCCTCTGAAAAGATCAATACAATATCATTAAGTGTTATCATATGAAGTTTAGGCATAGAAATTGAATTCATAGGTCTTCAAAGATATTTCTATAAATAGAAATGTATCAAGTTTGGAAAATGAAATATATGCAAATGTCCTACTTATGGCATAAATAAAACATAGCAATACCTTGGTTTTAGGTCCCCCTTGTAGTAGCAAAAGTGTCTTTACTAATAAAGGTGGGTATATCTTCCCAAGCAAATCTTCGAGACACTTTTCACAATACTTATAATTAATCTGATTAAACTTGGCTTCAGATCCCTCTGATGTACGTTTATCATCATGGCTTTCATTAAGCAGTCCAGACTTTTCATTGACTTTCCTTTTCATTTCATGTACATCAGTGACGGTGTTTTCTTCAAACCTTGACCTTACAAAATCGACCATTTTTGCTGGACTCATATCATGCAATGAATGTTCTTCTACTAAATTTTCTTCCGACTCCTTAGATATTTCACGTTTCATACAATCTACATTAACAGCTGTGTCAGTCTTCACTGTCTTTTGTAACTCATTACGTTTTTGTTGATTCCCTATATGTGTAAGCTGAAACAAGGCAGCTAGAATATCGACAAGGTGTTGAGTAAGGATCAGTGTGCCAAGTGCCGGACATTTCACACATGACATCAAAACTTTTACACAACAAAACAACTGAACATTTTTCTCATGCTCGGACATGTTTCCCTTGTCCTCGACCATATTTACGAGAGCACTGAATCCCGACCTTAACTCTAAAGGTAAACCCACGCCTTTGTGTAAATTTGGACAAATGCCCAAACATATTACGAACTGTAACGCACCCTTGACAACTTTTTGCTCGTTGAAACTCAGCGTGTCGGGTGTCATTTCATGAGGCTTTGTTTCTTTCGCCCCCGTCACAATTGTTTTAATGAAATTCTCCTGGCTTTCTTGTAAAGACGCTTGAAGAAGGTGAAGAGTTTTTAAACAGTGCAAAACAAATCTCCATCTTGAAGAGCATTCTGTAGGTATAACAACAACTGTATCAGACGTCCATCTGCTATATAACTTCTCATATTTGGTATCTGATTTCAATGCAGTTTCAAGCTTTCTTGTGTTGGCTAACAGAATTTCATCTAATTTGAAAACTGCATTTGAGCCTGAAAAAGAATACATGTATGATTATATTTTACTATGATATGCATTTAGTATTTTTTTTTTATCATTACAGGAGCTCCACTGAGGTCAAAAAGCTTTGATACATAAAATTTGAAGTTTATACTTAAATCAAGTAAAGCACTGACTTAAAATGGAAAAGTCTGCAAAGGGTAATAAAGAAATACACTCAGACTTAAACTGAATAAGGACTTTCTGTGCAGAGTGACAAGCTTTACATTTTTAGATCATTTTGCACATTTTGAAAATGGGGTGAGAGAATGACCTAAAAATTTGCACACAAGTTAAATACCCAGACCTACATCAAATGGTATATAAATCTTGGAAATGGCAAATTTTCGATTATATTGTAGACACACAAAATTACCTGTATTGTCATTATATTATGAATGAACAAAATTAACTGCGTTTGTTTTTTGTAAACTAATCAGATAATACTTGTAACAACTTGTTGTATCCAAAGATTGTAAAACTATGAACACTGATAAGTCTTTACAAACATCCTAACAACATTTTACATAAAAATTTGTACAACATTGCTAAAAAGAAAATGATGATGATAAAAAAAAATTAAACATGAGCTGATAAATTTGTTAATTTTTATAATTTTTTACCAGGATTTCTCCCATCGTTGCCTGGTTTTGCTGTTGTAAGGATTTGTAAAGCTGAAATCACCGAGGATGGGTCTGGAATTATAGTGGCTGTATCCTCTGCCATCATCTGTCCAGTTATTCAGTCATTTCAGTGTGAGTGACCTACAATGACAAAACATACATTTAGTAGAAATTAATATTGTCTTGAATAAACAAATAAAGTTATCTATGCTAGAAAATGGCACTTAAATGCTACATAAATCACTTTAAAAAATTGTCACGCTATACAAATATATCCCTTGTCCAAATAATTAGACGTAACCGCGGATTTGAAGCTATTTTTTACATGTGTCAAATCCGCTTTAACGTCTCAAGATATCTATTTAAAAGTCCATAGCAAAATGAAAAGCAATAAACATGCACAATCATTCAAACTCCCTATGTAAAATGTTACAAATAATGCTTGGTATTCATAATCCTACCAAAAATGTGTATTTTGCTACTCAAAAACAACTTATTCAAATTTTAAACAAAACAATTTTAAAGCTACATTAACTAAATATGTTAAAATATTTTTGCCGTCAGCCTAAAAACCAAGCATTCTACAGTTTCATTAACCTCTTTAACAGTATCGTTGTAAATCTCATCAAATATTGTTCATAAATTAGGATTTTAAATGGAAAACCCCACGGTAACACTAAAGTTCGTATACGAATTTTAACATGCAAATGAAGACTATAATCAGCTCGTGTATGCGCTACGTCACGGTGTTATAGTTGCTACCCGGAACACAGCAAATATAAGATTTTCTTGTGCAAACACACTTTTACCGTTTAAGCTTCACGGTGCACTAGGCCTGTGGTTAAGAAAAAAGTAATCATCTCATAAAAAAGATTAAATTTGTATGAAAATATCCGTTACAATGCGGAAATATACCGTTAAATAAGGACTGCTACTTATTGTCATGTTTGTTGATTTAATATTGATGTACGGATGATCTGAAGGCGGAGTTTCTCATGCAAACAGAAATTGTACTTCCGAATTCGCCACAATGAGGTTGCACATTTGTATGCTCATTAAACTCATTTTGGTTGTCTGGACACCAAAATAAGATCTGGAGTCGATATGAAACCCAATTTATTAATGAAATGTTGCTATTTCTTTTTTGATGAAATTTATTTAATGTAACTTTAAACAAATCATGTGTAGAATTCGTGTAAACAGCCTCCATATTGGTGTCTACTACGCAATGCGGTGTTTACTGGAACCACATTTTTTAAACGAAATTTTTACTGCGTGCACCTGTCAGCGTTTTACATCACAACAGAAATTTTTTTTGTTCACACTTAAATTTCGTACTATTGTTTTTTGAGTGACGTCACAGCATGTCCAGGAATTTTCAATATGGGGGTCAACACAAAATGTCTTTCATGTGTCTTCTTAAATATATGGATAAATAAACTACTTATCTGACATGAGTAATTTTTGCATATTTTTAAAGTTTTTGGGAAAATATGCTTCCGTCTTTTATGCAATCAATTGCTTTTTGAGATAAATAGCATTTAAGTTGTGATTTACCGGTAAATTCAAATTGACTCGAGAATCGTGTCGATTTGTGCTATGGGAAATTAGCCAGTTATGGAAAGACTTCGCATTTTCCGATTACGTCAAACTGTAAAAAAACGAAAATGCGATGTCATTCAATGAAGGACTAATATATCCCTTACTGTATGACACTTTAATGGCAGGATTGCTTTTCAGTACCAAACAAAATAATGAACTGACAAATGACAATCTTGAGAATTTGATTGATACATTTGAGGGAATAAAAAAAGAAAGCTTAAACTATGAACATAATTATTAAATGTATGACCAGTGAAATTCTGGACTGAAGTTAATCACCACAATTTTTAATGGCACTGCAATTTTTAATGTAACTCAATGATAATTTGCAAGGTATTCCAATAGTAGAACTATTGCAACTTTTGGGTTTAGAATAATCTAATAAAAAATGGGATTTAGATTTTGTAGTCCAATATATTAGACGTTACAGGCTTGTTATAGTTTTATGTTGGTCAAGCCTGACGTCTAATAGTTATTGCTCATAAACGTGTAGCATTTTGAAAAATTAAAAAAATGTCTGTTGACTTGCCTTTCAAGCACACTGCTTTCACACTGACGGTGCACGGGAAATTATTTCGTTGAAAAAATATTCCGTCAGAAACTTCTGGACTCATTTAAACGCTTGCATTTGAATTAGCAAATCAGATTTCGCGCACTGTATGGCGGCCATTTGTATATTGGCTGTACAAGGAATTTAATTAAATGAGAGGATTTAATCATGACTTTTCGGATCTGACAGTTTAATTATTTTGTTAAAAGGTATTTATTTTTTAGTTTTGTTCATAAATAGGTCAAAATTAATGTAAATACACGCTGTCTTAATTGTTTAAATGCATTAGATCTAAATCGATGTCTAATGTCAATTTTTTTGCTACACGATTTTGCAAAGATCTGTTAAGACCTAACGTAATATGGAAAATGAAAAATGTAAAATGTCAGATTAATGAATGATAAATATGAAATAGGTTACGTATAGGTCTTATAATTAGGACTATAGATTTTGCAGACAATACCAGTGTTCCCATTCACGCACAAATGTACGTGAATCACGCATAATTTACAAAAATCACGCATGAAATTACAGCTAGGTGCGTGCATGCACGTATAAAAAATAAAGTAAAACTGCCAAAAAATTATCCGTAAATTCGAAGCACAAATCAATAATCTACTCATAAATCTCTGAAATTGTTTACAAGACCGTAATTTAATCCCATCAGTCATAACTGAGGTCATAACTCGGGTTTCCCAGCTGTTCTATTTTTAGCTCATGGACTGGTTTATAATAATTAACGACGCTTCGCGACGCTCTATATTAAAAGCAGTAACAAGTCTACATCCGGGTGATACAAATAAGCCGTCTGAAATATTAAAAAATCGCCGGAAAAGTTATTGAAAATGCAACGCAATTTAAGTGAATGGTTCCATAAAAGCGATTCCAGCGAAAAATCGCCGACCCTTACTCAATCCTCTAGCGCAAATCAAGAACCAGGCCCTAGTGAAAATAGTGTTGAACCCCCGAAAAAGAAACATTGCAAACGATTTCAGAACTCCTGGTTGTCCGAATTTTCATGGCTTAGATTTGACAAAGACAATGGGAAAATGTTTTGTTTAACATGCGAGACATATGAAAAAAACACTAAAAAGTGTCTGAAATCGGCGTTTACAATTGGGACTAATAATTTCCAGCGGTCAGCATTAGTTAGACACCAGAAATGCGACGATCATAATGTGTCATGCAACTAGTGTTGGGTATCGGACTCAAAAATCACTATCGATAATCGGATCACCACAATCGATTGTCTTCCGATAGTATAATCGAGTTTTGCATTTTTTTTGGCCCTTTTTCTTTTAAGGTACCAATCCTTGTATGTATTTTTTATACAGTAGTGACCATATTTTGAGAATAAATAAGCTCTTGTCTCCTTGATTAAAGTAAGATTTACTCTTTGAATTCAAAACAAACAACACAAATACCTAATACTACTTTGTGAGAGGCAAAGATGAATTTGCTTTGGTGTTCAGGAAACAAAGTCGTTCAAATTGCCCACTTATTCACTAGCCATGTTTTTTCTGTATATCTTTTTGATAAGGCAAACAAAAAAGACTATAGGATCCTCTGGAATTAAAGAGATTTGGTCGGTAAACTTCTATTTGACTGTGTGTAAAAAAGTTACGCCCTAAGCAATTCAGCGGTGGTAGAACATTAAAATAATCGATTGTTAAAAATGACTATCGATTGTTGCCGATTTTGGGGTGGTCCGATTAGTTATCGATTTTCAGAGACAATCGGGACAACACTACATGCAACGCCAAAAAGCAACAATCTTACATGACTGCTGCTGTAAAAATAGTTCAGAAAAAATATGAACCAATCTTAGAGGCACAGCTCAGGACCGCATTGTATATGGCTAAAGAAACTATTGCCAACAGAAAGTTTCTGAGTTCGATTGATTTGCAGGTAGATTTTTTTTACTCAAAATAACATGCTGATAGATTTCAAATCCCTACAAAAGCTAAAAAAATCACAGAAAAATTATAAAAAAAGAACTATTGTTAAAACTTTAATCAGTAATCGTTTGTTTTTAAATAATTTTTCAGAAAATAAATCTTCGCATGCTAAAAATACATGTGAAAAAAAATCACTAAGCATTGAAATCTAATTATCTCTATTCTATAAAATATATAAAAAAATCCACTATTAGGCAACTGTACACCATATCATTACTATTTTTAAAATGTATTTTTAATTTTCACTGCAGATATCCAATGCACACATCTTCTATAATTCATCTGTAAAAGAAACCACTGATCCTGATCTTGGTAATAGAAAACCTTCAGGAATTTTAAGGAACCACCAAGCAGTCATGCATATGCAACAGTACCTGGCTGATGTCCTACAGGAAATGGCTCTTATCCGGATTAAAAACAGCCCATATATTGGCATTATGGTGGACGAATCTTTAGACATAACGACCACAAAAAAACTTGTAATGTTTGCAAAAATCATTCATAATGGTGAACTTAAGTTAGAGTTTTGTGCAAATGTTGACATTGTTGATGGCAAAGCAGAAACTGTATATAAGGAAATTATAAACTGGCTTGGTTCTGTAGGTGTAAATGTTGACAAAGTATCAGGGTTTGGAAGTGATGGTGCTTCAGTAATGACAGGGAAGAAAGCTGGGGTTGGTGTAAAATTAAAGGCTGACAACCCCAGAATAATTAACATTTGTATCATACTGGGCAGCTAAAAGAGTCCCTTATCTGCAGAATGTACAAGAAACTCTTGTTAATATTTACAATTTTTATGAGTTTTCAGCACCCAGGTACAACAAAATTAGAGAATTAAAAAAAATAATTGGTGACCAAGTGAAAAGGTTTAAGAAGCCTACTCAGGTTAGGTGGTTATCACTACAGAATTCCATTAAAGCTGTACATTCAAGTTGGTCAGCTTTGGTGTTAGGGTTAGAACATGAGTGTGCAACCATCCCCCAATTTGAGGGAGGTAACAAAAGTAAGGGTATTCTTAGGAAAATCAAAACTTTCCATTTCATTTCAACCATATGCCTTCTTAAATATATTCTAAGTTGGATTTGCAGGCTGTCAAAGTTTTTTCAGAAAGATAATATTGACATACATCAGGTTGATAGTATGATCTCTGCTACAAAAGCTACTATTTCTGCACTTAGTGGTTCTACTGAATCTCCCTCAGTTCAGGAGCTGATTGACAGCATAGATGATACTGATACTTACCAAGGCATTACTTTGTCTTGTTCTTTGAGGGATAGATTAACATTGGCCAATTTGAGGAGAACATTTGTGGGTCATCTTTTGGCAGAATTTGAGAGTAGATTTCCCCCTGATGATATGAAAATCCTCAGAGATCTAAATACTATTCTCAACCCAGCATTGCTTCCTAGTGACCATGAGGGCATTATCACCCATGGGGAGGTAGAACTTGACAGGGTCCTTGATTTCTATGGGAATCTTCTCAACAGAGAAGAATTAAAACATTCTTTTGTTCAGTTTAAGTACCTCTTGAATGTCAATAGGCAGTTATCATTGCAGGAATTATGCAAAGATATTATAACTAAACAATCTGAAACATTCCCAGGGTTTGCCAATATGGCTAGTATCTTGCTGACAATCCCTCTAACTTCTGTCCCTTGTGAAAGGGGATTCTCATCACAAAACAGACACATTTCAAGGTACTGTAGTAGGAGGACTGTTAAAAATGTACAAAATAGAATGATGATACACTTTTCTGCCAATCAGCAAGATTTTGATTCTAATGAAGTTATTCAGAAAGCTGTGGAAAAGATGTCTCAATAAAAATACTGATATGTGTTTAACTGACTTGCTTGTCTTTATAGTTTGTACCCCCTAAATATTCTGTGTACCCCCAAAAATATGACCTAGGGGGTACATGTACCCTCAAATTTAAATTCTAGTGGGAACACTGCAATACCGTATATAAGTATAGATTGGGTATTAATTATCTGGTCATAAAGTGTAACATTTTTGTCTTAATGATTATGTCCACACCTATTCCATAGTGGGTGATAAAAGGATTAAATCAATTACTTCTGGGTGATAAAAGAATTTAAATGTTTTAAACCCTTACTTTTGTAATCGACACACCATACTACAAATGGCGAATAATGAAAAGGGGAGGTAACTTCGATATTTATCTGAAACTCTACTTTTCTGATATTAAAATTTTAGAAATTAAATGTTGTGGTATGTTAACTGTTCTAAATAAATGTTTAATTAAAAGCCAATGTTATTATTCTTGTTATTTCTTTATCTTTAATCTTTTTTATTATTTGTTTCATAATTGGTTTCTTCAAAGTAACCTTTGTTGTTATTTTCTTTCTTTGGGTTTAAATAAAAAAAATAGACTGGTTTCGTAAATTCAAGCATCTGATGGCCGAGATCATCGGCGGAAAAATCAAATAAATAAACAAAAAAGGTTTGTTAACTTTGTCTTAGTCCGATAAGTTTTGCAAATAATTAAAATAAGACATAGACCTTGGAAACAATCAACAGTTAGGCCTAGTCTGAGGTAATTCTAACACAAGGTCAGCTAAAAATGATTGTATCTAAATTCTGATTCGTCCTGTGACAATTCGCTCCATTTGGTGCACAGGGGGCCCACACAGTGTTTGGATGGTATATACTGCTTGATAGTGACCTTAAAATGAGATTTTAGTCATAACCTTATAATATGTATATAAATATAGACAAGGGGCTTTACTCGCTAAATTGAGAATTTTCGATCACCCTCAAATTCATGCGAGATTTTCCACTAATTAAATAAAAAAATTCCAAAAACTATACTGCGTTGCATAGCTTATATAATCCACAATTGATAAACACTAACTCTTTTCTGATTCCCTTGGCCCATTTAAAAAAAAATATTCAAAACCGTTCACTTCTGTCACAAAATTGCTTAGTCGTACGAGATGTCGCAACACCAAATTCCACGGCTAAAATATCAATTTTAAAAGGGGTAGGTACAAATAAACGCATGCAAACAATAACACAACATAGTTTCTATTACCTACCTGCGCAAATAGTCGTGAAGCGCTCTATATTCGTCTGTTTCGAACGAAATCTTCAAATCAGTGCAGAAATCTGCTTCGGCGAATACATGTTGGAAATTCTGGTCATGGTGTATGGAAACCTTTCATTGGTTGTCGTTATAAACAAAGTTTCTACTGAACCAATGAAAGGTCTCGATACACCGGCTGGTCACGTGACCAGGGTTTCCCCAAGATGTGAAGATTTCGTTCGAAACAGACGAATATAGAGCGCTTCACGACTATTTGCGCAGGTAGGTAATAGAAACTCGCATGAATTTGAGGGTGATCGAAAATTCTCTATTTAGCGAGTAATGCCCCTTGTCTATATTTATATACATATTATAAGGTTATGACTAAAATCTCATTTTAAGGTCACTATCAAGCAGTATATACCATTCAAACACTGTGTGGGCCCCCTGTGATTTGGTGGAAAGTTAATTAGTAACTTAGATTATTTTTGAAATTTTAGGGGTCCAGTGGATGCACAGTTTAGAAAATTAGGGGTCCAGGCCTAAATTTTAGGGGTCCATAATTATATTCACTAAACAGCTAAAAAAGACTATGAAGACCACTCAATTTTGCTTAAAATCATTTATTTACCTTGTAAGAAATATGCATGTATATTGTTCTGCTTTCATAAGTAGTATATGATTTCAATATCTGTTATCACTAGGTTTTTATTATAGCGCCTTTACCATAATATCTGTTATCATGTGCTATTTCCAAGGCTTAGTCTTTGAGTGGCTGGAATGTCAAGTTTTAGTAGCATATTTTGTTATTGATAAGGTTATTACACCAACAGACTGAAAATTGTACTGATCTATTTGTAAATATTTTTGCTTTACAGACCAATCAGCTAAATATGTTGTGTTTTTAAAAAATATCATAAAACACAAGGCCGATGAGCACCTCCTCATAAGTTAAGTTCGCCGAAACCATTATATTTTTAACACCACCGATAATTACATACCCAGTGACTTAATTTCTAAAACACTTTGAAAATAAGTTTGCAAAAAAACACTGCCTTTTTTATTATCGCCGTTCGTGTACAAAATAGATTCGCCGACATTGGAAACGCTAACCAATAGTAATTGCCTGTTATAAATAGTCCATCTAAATATAGCCAAAGAAAACCCAAAAACAGCGACCTAAAATAGATTTTACGGTAAACGTCATTAGTTACAGTAGCTTGCACTGTAAACGTCATCAGTTTCTGCAGTGGGCACTTGCCAATAGCATTTCAATTATGTTAACTTCCGAAATAAACAAATCATAAATGCAATGTATTAGATTTTAACTGGAATTTTGTGAGCTTTGAGAAGAGAGAGATAAAATCATGTCTGGTCAGAAACAATAATATCTATTGTCTAGGATTATTTTTGTGCGTACACTTGGACGAAAGTGGATAACTTATATGCGTACATGTCAAAATTTATGCATATAGGGACGCAGAATTCTGCATCCCGTAAAACCCTGAAAGTGGTTATAAAAATATTTTCATGTTATAATACTCAATTTATTTATTTTTACTTTCTTCATAGATATGCATTTTTTTGAAAAATTAATGCATAATGGTTTTTGAAATTGAAATACAAAATCTGAACAGAAATAATTTTAAAATACTAAAAACTTATCTATCTATCGTCCATTAATGTCAAACCCTTTGCACGGATGTAGACATGACTCTAGATTCAGAGACAGCTATGAGATACAAGGGAATCCGGGAACCACTCCCTAGCTCTTACTGAATAGACAGACCACTTAAGTTCTTTACATGCCCAGTGTATAGCACTAACACATGTATACAAGCATTACCTGGATTTCTAACTAGACAGTACACCTCAGTTTTTGTTTTTGTATAATTCAACATTGCATAATAATTTACTGACACTCTAATTGACTAATCGCATCTTTTGGAACTTAATATTGAAACAAAAAACCCACAGCCAACTAACAGAGGTACTGTTCCATCAATTTTGTTGGATTAAATATTAGTACAGTAATAGTAAAATTTTTGCAAGAAGAATTTCTTTGTGAGAAGTGGTGTTTAAGTTAACTTGCAAGTTTGATGTAATTTTACCAAGGAAAATTAAGTTTTCATTTGATTTCAAGGAACACACCAGTATATGATATATATTAGAAGTCTCTTGGAATGAATGATGTGATAATCAATTCATCTACAAAAATAATTTTACTTTGACACACTATTTTATCTATCTATATTGATTTAAACTGAATTGCAACCATTTGTTTACTTTGAAAATTACAACCGTTATTGATTTTGAATGAATCTTCCTTTTTGTGAATTCATACTTTATCCAGTCTTTACTATTTAGACTAGAACTGAGAATCATTAAGTGGTCACCTACTGATTTTGCAATACTATATTTTTTTAATTTTTATCATTATACAGGTGTTAGACGATTGCTATGTCGTCAAAAACTCCTAGAACCTTGCTTGAGAATTATCTGGATGCTTCCAAAACTCAGACAGTTAAAGTACAAAGGAATCAGCATGGAAGTCTAATACGAACACCACCAACAGATCAAAGGTCTATCAGGCCTCGGCTGTCTAGGACACCTGAACCTTACATACATTCCCAGCGTGATGAACAACGTGGTAGAACAGAAAGATACACATCTATAACCCCTGAGCCATATATACATTCAGCAGGAAAGAGTCGCCCACAGCATAACAGAGTGTCTACATTACGAAGTAAGAGGAGATCTGTCTCCAGTAATAATGATGCGGAAGAAACACCTAGACAGATGGTAAGTAAAAATTATACCATTCATGATTGAATATTTTGGTTGCTATACTATAGTAACAGGATTTTTTAAAATAAGATTTTTACATACTAAGTAAGTAATTCAATTGGATATCACTAGGTACTCGAGAAATGTTAGTGAAACATTACAGCAAAATGAAGAATAGGCATTTAACTTTTGTCAGATGAAAATTATTATTGATATAGTAATGGAGAATTCAAAATTATTTGTTTTAAAATATTGATTATGAGGATCTCTAAAACATGTATTATTTGAAACATAAGAATATGTGATTATTATTACATTGTATGTGATAATGTGTTAATATTTCCCTTAAAAATGAGTTTGTTATATGGAGATCATGCAGTGTTGTGGTTGTGTTCATAGTAATCATACAGAATTTTTACTGACAAGTGGGGACTAATGGCTTCAGCCCACTGGGACTTCATGTGCTGCTTTGCAGAGTGTTTCTAATTTATTTTCGCTATTACATCATGATATGTTACCTTGTAGCTTCAAGGATTCCTCGAGAGTGAGGACACAACTGCTCCACTAGTGAGATATGCAAGTAGGACATCTCAAGGTAGACCATCATCTAGTCAGCCGGCTCCCTCATCATCCAGTAGTGGAAGATCTTCGCTTGTCAGACCTGGCAATATTACGGTTGATATAGACTATGACACACCAAGGACTCTCCTACAGAGATATGTTCTAAATAGTAAGATTCTATAGTTCCAAATAAAAAAATCAGGTGAACTTTTTAACCTTTTACCTCATATAGACATGTGTTTTAACAGCTTTTCGAACCCCCCTCCCCCTATTTGTAAAACCCAAAACAAACAATCCATTGAGAAGTTGCAGCACTTTGAAATCAGTTTTGATGGAAAAAAATCAATGAAAAAAGTGAATTTTGGCAATTTTGAGACATCCCCCTGTTGCCAATATTACAGGAAATTTAAGATTGAGAATGCTGTTACAGAGGCTATAGTCCGTCACCATTTGTGCCAAGTTTCATCAGTATTGAAGCATTTTTCATAGTTTCATAGTTTGAACTTGTAACAGGAGGCTTTTTAATGAAAAAGGCCATTTTTCACAATATGCTCATGAAGGAAAGGGTTAATGAATAAATGAATGACTAATTTAGACAAAACTTAGTTAAATGTGCTATAATTGTTAGACATAGAGAGTATCAGTGACTTTGGATGTTGTTTGATATAATCACGGCGGATATATCATGTCTTCAAGTCAAGAATATTTAATGTATGTTTATATACTTTCTATTTTGCCTTTTTACAATGTAACAAGATTTCAATAATGAGACTATGATGTTTCGTAAAACTATAAACACATGAAGATAAAGTCCTTTTTTGCATGTCTGTTTCATGTCAAGCTCTTACGATCCCTGCAATGTCAGTGTTATCATGCAGAAAATTTAAATGTAGCCCTTTATTCAAATATTTTAAAAGTTATCAACATGAAACTTGGACTACTTGCTTATCATGACAAGGTGCAGTTGTTAAGACAAGGGGCATAATATATATTTTTTGGAGTAATACCCCTTTATAACTTAAAAAATTAATATTAAAATTAGTCACTGTCTTTAACAAACAAGCATTATCACCCCATGTTGTGCTCTTGTTTTATTTCAGCAACTGATGTAATTGATACCCCGGCACCAAGAAAGGATATACCACAGCAGCTAAGTCCAGAAATACAGTTGCACCAAGAGACCTACCACACTCCCAGGTCATTAATTTTATTATAATAAATTAATATCCCAGAAAAACTACATTCTAAATTAATTGCCAAGTTTATAATCTAAGTTTTTATGATCACTGGAATTGATTGGCAGAATAGATCTTAACAAAATTTTAAAATTCTGTACATACTCAGTTATAAGTCCCAGTTTTGGTCATGAATATTTTGCCAAAAAGTTATAAGTGCGTCTTATAAGTGCAGCCTACTGGGTGGTGTCTAATGAAATTATGCACCTGGGGAATTTTAGATAATAATGTCAATACCTTGTCCTTTCAATACATGTATAAAGTTATGTTAACTTTATGGCATCTGCAATATCAAAGCAATTTCAAAACTGTGTATCAGTAATATATAAAAGTTTTAAAACTTTAAATTAAAAAAAATGCTTTGATCAACTACAGCATGAATGTTTTATACATGAAATTGTTCCAGTAACATTATGTTAAATATAAAATGTATAACAGGGTTTTCATTTTTAACAGATTCACAATCTATATCATTAGTTAAAATGCTGTTAAAATCTGTTTTTGCCTGTACATTAAGATATCACCCTTGATCCCCTGCAAAATCAATTGTTTTTTGGAACATCTTTTTGCCCAAGATAAAAATGAAAACCCTGTTTATATAATTTGGTAGGCCTCATACCTTAAAGAAGACAATGTGGTATGTATATTATAGATATTTATGCTATATGTTTACAGTCCATTTAGAACAAACTCATCAGAGTCTGATAGTGTCACAACACATGGGAGCACTAGAGGAAAGACGCCTAGATCTGCGAGAAGAACAAAAGGTAGGTCACTATGGTCTATTATGTAAGTGTTAGGTTTTTACTTTACTTGTAGACTACAGATCAGAAGTCCCTTTTACCAGTGATTTATTATAATATACATGTACATTGTATATTGGGTTATTTGTATTGGGGGCATCACTTGATTTTACAGAATCTCATATAAGTAAGCTTTTAAAATCCCCTTCTACCAAATCAAAGCACTCACAGCTTAAGTTTTTGTCCTGTAGCATTGTCTAGTGAACCACAAGTTAAACTTCAATATAGCACATTATTCAGGCATTTTAAAGTAATCAACATAAAACTTGGGATACTTGCTTATCATGACAAGGTGCATAATTCGAAAGATATATTTCTGGAGTTATCCCTCTTTTTAACATAGAATATTTGTCAAAACTAATAGTCATTGCTCTTAACAGAATGGTATTAACACAGCATGCAGTGCTCTTGTTTCATTTTTTCTATGTGGAAAACTGTAAAGTTGTGTTAACAGGACTATAAATGTTACACTGCCCAAGAATCTTCAAGGTTTTCACTTTTTAATATGTAAGTTTATATTTTAACTATTTCAGAGCATTACAGTATAATGGAGAGTGTGAACCAAGCTGTGGATGACAGCATGATCCCTCCCACTAATCCAGAAGATTTTAAAATACCCAGGTATTGTAATATATGAAGTGATTTTAGAGCACATTTACTGACAGAAATGCATTCTTATCTTTACAGAATGGGCAAATATTTAAAAAAAACAACAACAAAAAAACACACAAAAAAATCAAAAAGTATTTAGTTCAATTTTGGCACAAAAAATGAAGAAAGGGTTCTGTTTTTAGTTAGCCTACCAACCCTCATTCTTATATGGAAACGTTTTATCTTAGCTGGACTATTCTAAGAATAGGGAGAGCTATTGTACTCACCAAGACGCTAGCATCACAATTAGGTTAAGTGTTTGCAAGCAAGTAGGTGTCTCAAAAGTACTGAAGGGAATGGGTTGAAAATTCATACACTTATTTAAGAGCATAAAAGTAGGTCACTGACCAAGGTCCATAACTCTAACTTGGATTTTGACAGAATTTTGGCCCTTTTTGAACTTAGAAAATTTTACCTTATCCAGATGATTCTACATTATCAAGGCTCTTGTTTTATTAACAAGCACCAGGAATTTTTAAGGATGCTGTCCTACCTACAACTCTTGTCTAATGCAGAAGCACTAGGAATATTAAAGGATGCTGTCCTACCTACAACTCTTGTCTAATGCAGAAGCACTAGGAATATTAAAGGATGCTGTCCTACCTACAACTCTTGTCTAATGCAGAAGCACTAGGAATATTAAAGGATGCTGTCCTACCTACAACTCTAAAATGCAGAATTTGTGTAAAGTTATATTACTAATTGTACTGTTTTTGATTGCTTTAATTTCAGTGCTTTTTGTTCATCTGATGAAGAAAGTGTAATAGCAGAGACACAGCCCAGTGTGTATAGTAGAACTGTACATCGTAAAGGTATATAAAACAAACACTGTCTGTGTATACTGAATTATACATTATAAAAGGGTTTTTTATGTCCCCAAAGGATAGCATGTACATGTAGTTTATGAATTGTCCCTCTATCTTGTCAATTATTGGGTTTGTTTGTTTGTTTGTTTTACTTTGTTATTTATGGATGGATTTTGAAAGAATTTTGCAGAAATGTGTTACTGTAATATTGAGACAATGTGTTGCATGCATGACTAAGGTTTGTAGGTCAAAGGTTAAGGTCCAACTTGAAGGGACTTTATTATAAAGGTAAATTGATGGTCATGTCGAGTCAATAATTCTTAAAATCTAGAATGGATTTTAATATGACTTGTTAAAAGTTTTGGACATTGAAGCAAGAATCAGGAAACCAGCTCAAAAGTCAAACTTGCCTGTCAAGGTCATGCTATTAAATGTTTTATAAAAATGCACCCTAAAATAATTTTTTGCAAAGTTATGCCCCTTTTTTCTATGTTGCTTTCTTTTTACTATCCAGCACTGAGAAAAGTGGAGGGCACTGTCCCCTAAGAGGTCATGTTTCATTTTTATCTTTATTTTGCAGGTAATTTTAACATCTCAATTCCTGAATCAATGAGAGAAGAGATTTCCTTGTACAAACGTTCACAGATGCACACTGATAATGTTGTTGAGGAATCTAGAATAACAGAGAGGCAGTTTGAGAATGATATGGTTGGCGATAGTGAGAACGAAATGGATTATGAAGAGGGAACCGGTTATATGCCATCGCAAGTTCAACCGGGTACCAATTTGTTACCTGACTGGGAAGAATATACTATACCCTTGAAAGGTGGTGAGATGGATCGAAGCCCGGTTATATCTGATAAAAGTTTTAATAGATCAAGCGGTTATAAAGTTGATAGGTCACAGGGTAATTTAAGCCTAGAGAGCGAATATGATGTGGAGCAAAGTGGGCGAAACAGGGACTACAGAAGAATGGGACGGTGGAGTGAAGGGCATCAAAGTAGACTCCAGTCACCAGGTCAGAGGTCAACTGAAGGTCATAGAAGATCAATGCCAGGTCAAAGGACTGTGGACATTAATTATTCACCAGATAATGAAATAAGGAGACATGACTTGAACCAGTCACAAAGACAACACAGTCGTATTGAAACCTCAATGGCAGGTATGATATTTTTATGGCCTTTACCATGATATTAAATATCGGTCTGATAATGAGAACATGTATATATTTCCAATCTGCCATCAAAAAATACCTAAAACCTGATTGAGGTAAAAGAATGTTAATTCATTTTAGGAGTTTTATTTTAAATGTTAATTGTTATATAGATCTAGTAGA
This sequence comes from Ruditapes philippinarum, assembly GCF_026571515.1. Classification (NCBI taxonomy): domain Eukaryota; kingdom Metazoa; phylum Mollusca; class Bivalvia; order Venerida; family Veneridae; genus Ruditapes; species Ruditapes philippinarum. The sequence goes on along the minus strand of NW_026852304.1, from coordinate 22,280 downwards.
CTAAGCAAAATTTGCAAAATGCATCGGACATGACTGACCGTTTGTCTTGGTCCGATAAAAAGTTGTAAAGTTTCCATCCACAAATCACGAACAAAAGGTTATAATTTGGCCTCTCTGATTCTCCTGAGGTGTATGGACTAAAGTCTTTGGAGCATAAAAAAGAAAAATGATCTTTAGTTGCTGAATATTTTTTTCCAAACAGGTGATATATTGTTGTTAGTCATAAGTCAAAATGAGAATACTTGGACTTATTCAGGGACAGTCAATAAATTAGACTATGTGTGTATCCAGTGTACAAAATAAGTCTGGTAGTCATTGATCTCCCAAAGGCGATTCAGAGATCCTGTGGGATTAGTAGTAGGTCACTTAACTAGTTATCCAGAAAAGTCAGTTAGGTGGATTGACTGCCAAAATATGGCCTAAATGTGTTAAGATCAGCACAAATAAAGCAACAGAAAATCAAACAAAGCAATCAAATTTAATACACCTTTATATTATTTTTTTTAAGAGTCATCAAGATATGAGGCACAAAATAGAAGCAGGAATAGAAATTTAAGCTCAAGGAGTGCAGATATGGTATCAAGAATGTCTAGTAGACAGGTTGATAATATACTAGATGCTGTGTCACCTGCTAGAATACGTTCATTCAATGATGATGTCGATGACTTGTATACTGCTCAGAAGTTAGAATATTCAAGGCAAGGTTTGTGCTTGTTGTTTATTTTAATTTTATCGCATAAACCGCGGTGAAGGAGTGTAATAAAGCCATTTAATAAAAATGGTATTACACTAGACAATATTACACTAGTGTAATAACACTTTGACGTCACGTCATTTGCGCTATAAACATAGTGTTAAAGCGCGCTAATGATAGGCGTGTCAAAGAAAAATGACTCTTGATAACAGTTTACCGTTCTTATGTAAAATATGTGATAAACAGAATATTATATTTGTGTAGATTCAATACTAAATTTATTGATTTCGTTGAATAAAACAATATTATGCTCGCCAGGGGCTCGCATAATATGATTTTAGTCAGCTCGTTCAATAAATTTAATATTAAACCTACACTTATTCAATATCCTCTATATATTGAGTAATAATATATTACCTGTACTTCATTGTCAAGATGCATATGTATGCTAGCTATATACATGAAACTTTGTATGCTAGCAAAATACATTGAACTTTATATGTTTTTTCAGTTTTAAAGGGACTCTCCACTGAAGTTTTTTGTCAAAAGACGACTTTTAATAATTTTTCGAGAGCAATAACTTGTGTGCATAAATTCAGATTGAACGCTTACTTGTTTTTTCTAGACTATTTATTATTCTAATTTGAAAACATACCTAAAATAGATAAGTGTTGAAATGCTTTTCAATCAAATTGGGCTAAGAATAGCACACAAATGTGATTTTCAATTTATTTCTGAGTATATTTCTGAATTAAATTTTGCATATTTTACTGTTTTAAGCGCTCTAGGAAAGAAATTCAAAGTTTATGTTTGTTATGCTTTTGGACCTCAGTGTAGTTCCTTTAAGTTTTTTTTCCCCCTTTACAGTGATAAATGATGTGATTAATATGGTTATTTCATTGAACTGGACACTGTTGCATTTTTTCCTCCAGAAAATTTACGTCATCAGAGCTTGCCAAATATTTCTGGTAATTTCTCACCAAGAATATCTTCAACTCAGAGAAACATTACCATGGAAACTAATGAAGATGAAGAAGACCGCCCGCGTTCTAATGTTACGGCATCCCCAGTAGTTTCACCGGGATCAAGCCCAAGAAGTGGGACATCATCAAGGTTATCTAGATCAAGAGTGTTGATGCCATCTAACAAGGACAACCAGTCCACTTCGGCTTCCCCAGATGGCAGTGTTAGAAGTTTGTCTTCAAGGAGTTTGTCCTCTAGAAATTCATCGAGACTGTCAGCATTTAGAGACGGTACATCTCAACGAGTTTATACTCAGACACCAAGTGGTTCTAGATATGAAAGTAGAGCGTTAATGCCGTCAAGTGGAGACAACCAGTCCAGATCTGTGTCTCCATCGAGCAGTGCACGAAGTTTGTCATCAAGAAATTCTACTAGACACTCCTCTGTAAGAAATTATACACCACAACAAATGCTGACCCCAGTGTCTGGTGGTTCGAGACACGGGACACCAGTAGGTTCAGCAGGACACCAGATGAGATCCAGGGATCACACTCCATTAAAGACAGTGACCCCATCACCAGTGGTTTCTCCAGGAGCGAACAGTATGAATGAATCTCGAAGTAGTATGGAGCTTCAACCATCGACAAGAAAATCTAGGACACATTTAGGTGACTCTGAACAAGAAAGTCTAGGAGAAGAGAAGGAAATGCTAGAAAGGTCAAGTTCATCTGTAAATCAATCATTGAGCAGGTCAAGGTCAAAAGGTCAAACACCCTCTACAAGGTTATCTACTTCTCCAGTTGTTGCTGGTAGGAGGCTAGCTCCAGGTAGTTTATTCTGTTTTTACATTATGATTTATTCTGTCTTTTATATATTTATTCTTATTTGAGTTGATAAAAGTGTGAACTGTATTTGAGCTTCTTAAAATATTGTCAACACTGAATAAAACTAAAATTGATTTTATGTGACTGTTTAAATGACTTATACATTTAATGCAAGTACACACATATTTCTTATACATGTACAATGTACTAACTCAAAGCATGGCACAAAATTTGTGCCAAAATGGATGAAAATGCCAGTTAAATAGGCTTTTATTTGTTTAATGACAAAATAGGTTGAAAGACAATCAAGCTCAAGTTGTTCATAAAAATGTTTATCACACACCCGTGCCGATTTTGCGACTCCGTGAAAATGGTATTGCACGACCGTGCCTAGTATTTTGAACGTGAATGTCATTAGGCGTTATAACAAACGTAGTGCGAAGAAGCGCCTGAAGTTAGCGATAAAACTATAGGCGCGTCAATGAAAATGACTTTATTTCACACTTTAAAGGGTCTTATTTTGGTATGTGATAAATAAGAATATTTAAAATTCAATGTAAGTTCATTACTGGAATTTAATTGCACACAGTTTGAATGAAATAATATTTGCTGCCAAGGAGGCCTCGCATAATAAATTTTTATTCAAACTTGTGCAATAAATTCAGTATTGAACTTACACTCATTCTATATCCTCTATATAGGAAAAGCCAATGAATGAACTTGTACATACTGAAATAATCAAAATTGATATTTAGATAACAAATGATTTTTAAGTTTTAACTTTTTAGAAAAATATTAAACTTATGTGATTTTTTTTTAAATTACAGATATGGTAAATACATTACCAAACAATACAGTTAATTTCTCACCAGAAATTGCATCAACCCAGAATCTGGCAACATTATCACGTACAGGGCCAGGTGCTGTGGACAGAAGTACTACGGTACATACAGATGCTGGTGATGTGGACAGAAGTACTATGATACATACAGATGCTGGTGCTGTGGACAGAAGTACTATGGTACATACTGATGCTGGTGCTGTGGACAGAAGTACTACGGTACGTGCTGATGCTGTGGACAGAAGTACTACGGTACATACAGATACTGGTGTTGATGAGAATGATGATGATGAAGATAATGAACATGTTGACAATGATGAGCAATGGCAAGATGAGGTAAGCTAGATTCCTTATTCTTACTTTATTCTGAATTTTTTTTTTTATTTATTTATTTTCGAGGTGGAAGATGTTTTAATTAGTTTGTTCTTTGCTTCCATTTTTGTTAAACCCTTTTGTTAGAGTGTTGCATAAGCAGCCGGGCATTAGTACTAAAGAGTAATTTCTTAAAGGGATATAGTAAATAAGAAATATCTCCTGATTGTACAATTGTTTATTGTACATAGAATATCAGAACTGAGGGTGTCCATGGTCTAGTGGTTAATGTCATTGAGTTCAAACCACTTGCCCCTCAGGACTGTGGAAGCTATCCAGGTAGCTTAAGGAACGTCAGTGGTGCTACTCCAGTGCCTTTGTGTGCCTGAAATAATGCACAAAGTGGCACCCGAGCCTTTCCTCCACCAGTAAAGCTGGAAAATTGCCAAATGATCTTTACAGTGTTGGTGCAACATAAAACCAAACCCCAAGAAAAGTAATTTATATTAATTCAGATAAATGAAGAACAAGAAGTAACTGAAAATCAGCAGCAAAGTCAGCAGAGTTCTGTGCCCATGGTTGAAGAGACCACTCCTGTACCAAAAGTAATGCCGACATTTTTTCACATTTCCATCATCACTAAAGATTCCTTCTGTAAAAGTAAAAATGTCACAATAACAGAATACAAGTATCCTATTTTATCACATGCCCATGCCGCTTTTGTGACACTGTAAGAATGGTATTTGATGTGATATCAGTTGCTGTGTACACAAAATGCATAAAGACACAGCCTTAGTGTCACATTAAATGAGTGTCAATAAAAAAGTGAGTCATTTTACTGTAAACTGTTCTATTTTGGATATGTGATAAATAGAATTTTGAATTTATGTAGCTTCATTATTAAATTTATTGAATTTGTTGAATAAAATAATATTACGCTCGCCAGAAATAAATTAAGTGTTGAACCAACACTCATTCAATATCCTTTATATATTTTATAGTATTATGTAAAGATAATTTGAGAATTTGTGTTGAGAACTTTGCTCTAATATGCGGATGTTGGTTTTATTATTCCGAGAAACATTATCAAAATACAGGTCTTATATCTGTAACACCAGCATGATTGGTTATCTCATGTACTGCATTCAAAACTGAATAAAAACAAGAATGCCATTACCTTATATGGAGAGTCTGTGGCCGAGTGGTTTTAGTCATTGATTTCAAAAACCTTTCCCCTCTTTGCTGTAGGTTCCAATCATTCCATGACTATGGATTTATCCATGTAAGGGAGCTATCCAGCTAGTGTATGGAATGTCAGTGGTTCTACTGAGGTGGGCTCTTGTGAATGTAATTATTGCACAGAGAAGTACCTAAGGTCTTCCTGAAAAGTCACCATATGACCTGCTGTGTTTATGCAATATAAAACCCAACAAATAAAATTTCTCTTATAAATGAATAAAACAAAACGAAGTTTGAACCCTATATGTTTATTTTCAGAGAAAAATTTAAAATGATATAATTGTACTAACTACTAACGTTATTTAATTCTTCAAAATTTATTCAAAATTTTAAGTGCATAAATTGTGATCTGTGATGAAATTTGAATCACACATTAATTGTTTTACAGACGTAAGAAAGCTGTTAGAAAGCCGAGACAGAAGTCCAACTATTCATTACCAGTTTCTGTAGTAAAGAAGCATTTTACTCACTATGCAGGCATGAGGGTGTCCAAGGAAGCTGTTGAAGAAGTGATGAAAGTGTAAGATTTTTACTTCACACTATTTTTATATTTTCGTTTAATTTTGTATCAAAATGACAGTTGTATACTGATTTTCATTTCGTAATTCTGTAAGAAGAAGACGTCTTATACCCCTCAGTGCATTTTTTGGGGGGCACCAGCAAGCTCCTTTGATACAAGGATTAACTGTCTGGATACCGTCTTCAAATGACCCTTATGAGAACTTGGACTAGCTTACGGAAAGTCAGTGGTTATACTCAGGTGCCTGTTCATTGCTAAAATAATGCACAGAGGTGCACCTGATGTCTTCCTCCATCAATAAACCTGGAAAGTGATCATATGACCTTAACTTTGTTGGTGTGACTAAAATCCAACCTAAATCATTCAAACTTGGAGATTTATTTTGATACTAATGATGTTGATATGTCATCTAAATCAGTTGTGGTAGGATTTACTTGTTAAATAGCCAGTCATTTACTTAAAAATATACCTTGCTCATCTTTTAGTAAAAAACTTTTATAACTGAAATTTATTGAAATTTTTCCTAAATATGTCTTATTTGAATTTAACAGTGTAAAAACTATATACAGGAAGCTGCATTCCCAATTACAGATCAAGAAAAGTTGGTCCTTTCTTGAAATAACTCATATTGTGGCCTCCTATAGTGTGTAGAGTTTAAAAACATATCTACTCTGTGTGAAGTCCACAAATATTGATTTTATATTATAAAAGAGACGGTGTAGCTATTTTCAATATTTTCAAATGTCAATTTTGAACTTCAAATATTTATCTTTAAGAACAAAGTCATTTTATAGATAAGACTAAGGTTGTTTTATTTTAGATCCGAGAAATACTGGGACATCATGGCCAAGGATTTGGAAGCCTATGCCAAACATGCAGGCAGAAAACAAATCAACATGTCGGATTTTGTTCTACTGTTTAAAAGACAAGGTCATGTGACGCCGAAACAGAGTTTAAAATCTCTTATAGCAAAGTACCTACCGATGGAAGAGCGAGAAAAGTTAATACCTGTTGCTAGGGCAGGCAACAGAATAGAGCCAAAACTGTGATTAAAACATTACTTTAACATATAGAAAAAACATTTATAAAAGTTTAGCCTTCGCATCTGTACAGTTTGACCAAGATTCATATTGTTGGCTGCTAAATTTTAGCATTTTGATACAAAAACACTTCTAACCACGCTAAATATATCGTAAATGAACTTGTCCATCTTTCAATCTTGACAAAACCATTACTAATATTTAGGGAGAATTTTAAAGTATGTACTGATTAAATAGTGAACAGTGCAGACCATGATCAGATGGCATGAATGTGCAGACTGATGTTTGTCTGCACTGGCCACATGGTAAATTCCTCCAGCAGACTAAGGGGGTCAAACTACAGTCGACTGTGCCAAATTTAAAGTTGGTAAAGTTCATTTTATAAATTTGGCATGATCAGGGTAAAACAAAATGTGTTTATAATACATACTCATGTACAAAAGGTGCTAAAAACAATTTTTCTTTATCTCTGCAATAATTCTTTTCTCATTTGAAATAAAGTGTTATGTATCAGAGCGAAAGTATTTTATGCTGACAAGAAGACAATGTTTATAGAATAAAAGCCATTACTTTGATTCCCACCATATATTATGACAAGTTTGTCACTGAATTTTATAACACTTGCTCTTCAATTTTAAATGATGATGACTAAAATGTTAAAGTACATTGTATACGTCCCCATTGCTGAATTAGTATCATTTTTTGCCGCACTTGCTTAACTATTAGGCTAGCATTGTCAAAAAAAATTTAAGGAAATATAAAAATGTCAAAAAAATAAAAGATAGTGCATTTTCATATAGTCGTCTATATACATGTATATCTTTGTAAGGACTCTGCATTCACATGTATACCTTCTTTCATTTTGTCATGTCATGTATATTTGTATATTGTCAAAGTTACTTATTGAACTTTTTTCTCCTCTTTCGTGTTAATTCTAAAAAAAAAATATCCTGTAAATAAAAAACATAAACTCATGATTGTTGTGCATTTTATTGATTTGTAACTTTTAAAATTCTGTATGGTTAAGGAAATTTTGTTTCTTATTTTGAACTTAATTAGATATTCCCTTATTGATTCTTCTTTGACAAACAATCCAATTTTTTTATTGGTATGTATCTTATCCAAGGTTAGGTATAGGTGTTGTTTGCAAGTTTGAACACTTTGACATAGGCATACCGGGCATAGGCATGTACTGGTACAGCATGCATGAACACTTATCAGTAACAGTCCCATAAACCTGTGTATGTGTGAAAACTAGCATGACGACCTACTAAACAAATCATATTTGGCAAAATAATTTACTCTGGTGCTTCTTCAGAATATTGCACTGCAGTATACTGAAGGTCTTTCCACATAAGTAAAGCTGGAAAATCACCACCATATCTGTGTACCTTCTAATCAAACCAAATCACAGCTTGCTAAATTAATGAATTAAGTGGAATAATCAACACCGGATAAGTTTTAAGGTTTATTTAATGATGATAACTGAGGGTGCCACACTTACGACTTTTCATCAAAGTTGTATAATATCAGGAGAAATTTGATCTCCTAACGTATAAAAATAGAGTATATGCGCCATAATGTGATTTTTCTATGCGCCATGTGATTTTTCTAAAAATAGAATTTGTTTAATGTTTAACTCAAAGTCTGAATATAGTTTTATGCTGTGGAAATTGGATTAAGAAAAGATACTGTTAATTGACTAATTAGTTATATTTATGTCATTTAGTACTACTCTTTCATCTTCCCAGATGGTAGATACACAAGAGTTGCTACTACAAGGTGAAGATCTGGGTTACCTCTTGAGTGGCGATAGTTGTAATGGAGGAAGTTCTTGATCATTAATAATTTCTTTAAACATAATATCAGTTGTAGGCATAATAACGTATCTTATTCATGATGTTTGGGTAGCTTAAGTAGACATTCTGCAGCTCTCTCCATTATAAAGCCAAGCAGCAAAGTTGCAAAGGTCTAACTTGCTTAAAAGTTACAGAGTACACTGAATAAACAGAATTAAATGTAAATTCATATTTGATAAACTTTGTTCAAATTATAATGATGAGTAATAAAGTAAATTAAAACTTTTATTCATGATATCTTTTACCATATAACTAATTAATGCAATTAATAGACAAGTTAGGTTGAATCGGGAAAATCTTTCTGGTATCCTTTCATCCAAATATCTACACCGGACTTCTCTTCGTTAACATCATCATCGTCATCATATTCATACTCTTCATCAAACTCATCTGACTGATAAATTTCCTTTTCATAATTGCGCAACTCTTCTTGCTCCAACTGTCGTAACATCTTTTTTCTACTTATCTTTTCTTTTGGTGCGAGCACTTTTTTCAATTTTTTATCAAAATCCATGAATCGATCATTGTCAATATTTGTAGTGGATTCAATTGTAGGTCTTTGATAGGCAGAAAGTTTTGCTGTAACAACTTTATTTATAAGAACATCATGTGGAACATCGTACAAATCTTGTCTAAATTCTGTTTCGATTTTTTCACAAAGTGATCCATCGTTGGAATCTAGTCCACTGTCCATATTCATAGCACTAACAACTTTAACGTCTGAATCGCTTTCTGCATCACATTCATATAAAGTTTCCACATCCGAATTTGTTTCAGAATCTTCTTCTGCGGGTGTCTCTTTTTCCATGTCAAGTCTGATTTGATACAGTAAATTTTCAATATGCTTCTGTTTGGATATTGACATGTCTTTAACAAATATCGGTTTTGGAACGCTTCCTACCTGATTAGTCTCCATCAGAATTTGTCTGAAATAGAATTTTATGCAGATATAGTGTGCTTGTAATAATGTTTAAGATAGTCTTACTCTGCAATGATTTCCTACAAATGAGTTTCTAACTTCGGCCAATATCGTAATAAAACTGTCATTTCCGGAACACTATTTTTCACAATCTTTGGTATTCAGTAATTTTTAACCGTTTATAACCAGATTTAGTACAAAGCGATAAATGATGTGTGATTGTAAATATTCTAATGCCCAAGATTTAAAAAAAATAATGTTCTGGAAATAAGCAATGTGCTACAATATTGGGCAATGTTTTTTGGCGGAAAAGTATACAGTAAGACTACCTTAATGACTTGATGTATAATTATATACTTAGTTTAAACATATTAATTAAAGCTTGATTGCAAAACAAGTTCTTGCAAGTTATATTGATCATATTAATCACTTTCCAGTCTGCTTCCTGGAACCAATTAGTACTGGTGTCATATGAAGAAACTCAGTCATGACCCAAGTGGGGCTAAAACCAATGACCCAAGGGTTGAGAGGCAGACACCTTAACCACTAGGCCACCACTTCCACTATATATATACTTTACGACAAATTCACAACAGTTTTTAAAATGTCATAGATATAACAAAAATCTGGAGGTGAACTGTTTTAATGTAATAGGTTTAAAGATTCCCAATCCATAATTCCACCTGTATTATGCATGATCTGACTGGATGTACAAGTTGGCCTGGATTCAGACATGTGGCTGAGATAAATCATAATTACCAATTGTCTTCAAACAATTCAAGAACAAGACCTGTCATTGGAAACAATCAAGTATTAGTTCAAATTATTTCAATTATAACACACAACCATGACTTTTGACATACTAAGTAGCGTTGACCTTTGAACTGAAGACCTAATCCTTGCAAGAAACACATAGTCTTAAAATGCAACCCAGATTGTTTTAATGTATCATAAATTTAAGCCAAGTTATTACAAAATCTGTGACTGTCAAAGATATGAACTGGACATGACTATCATATCATGACCTTTTGACATGAACTTGACCTTTTTGGCAGCTGAAATTTTATTCACTGCATGTCCTCTTAATAAGCAGCATATTTATAAGGCATATTTGTTTCAAAGACCATCCATAATTTGACCTTGACCTTTGAGCTACTGACAAAATTCTTGCAAGTGATGCATGATCATCATGTCTAACATATTTATGAATAATAGTTATGATAAAATCCATCCAGCAATAACAGAATAATTGGCCAGACAGGAACATCAATGCACTTTTATAAAAAGATTTGACCTTGACAAGTCACAATTTGACCTTGACAACATATCCTTTCAATGTTCTTCACATTTATGCAAACATTTACCAAATCCAGCTAAAAATGACAATGTTATAGACCAGACTCAAATTGTGCACGGACAGATGGAAGGAAAATGCAAAAAAACTTTGAACCGCCCCCATTTTTTGGGGGCATACTGTAATTGAAAACTCTTTTAAATACCTTAACAAACTTGCTTTCTCATTTAATTCTAACTCTATCTGATCATCTTTCTCTTTGTCCCCACTTGCTTCCCAAAATATATTCATGTATGACATATCCGGTATTACTTGCACCTATAAATACAGTAATTTTATTACACATTATCCGATAAAATGACCTAATCATCTTAACACATCAATAATTGTGATATGAACAAGAATACCAAAGCTAACTCTATAGGATAAAACCTTTATTCCTTAAGGCCTTCAAAACAATCATTTACACAAACATTTATACAAAAAATTACTTAGTTTATAGTTTATACTAATTTATTTTATCTCCATTGTGTTGGAAGCTATAAGCTTATTGAAACACCCTCGAATCCGTTCTTGGAACCACCAATACTAAGCAATGAGTGTAAAGTTTCTTGCTCATGGAAACAAAGGCTTGCATCTGACAGGGTTTGAACCCATGTGATCAGCAATCATTAGAGTTCTACTAAGTCTGAAGCGTTAATCACTCGGCCATGTCGCCACACTACTATTACAAAATAATTACTTAACAGTACTTCATTATCCAACAAAAGCATTTAATTATACATGTATTAATATTGACAGGATGGTCTAGAAAATGGGCATAGATATAGTACATTATAATATATTGAACAGTAAAAAAAAACGTTACGAACATACTTGTAAAATATTGGCTTTGACACCAAGTTGTCCACTTCCTATTATGGCACAGACGGTATCGTACATGACATCACCAATATGATTTGCTCGTCTTTGTTTCCCTTCGGAGAATCTTTCCTTGGATTTTGCAGGTTTTCCTGACCGAGGGAAATCAACATCTGGTTTCTAGATGGAGTTGAGAAAAGAAGAATTTTTTTCATTAATGATGAAACAAGAGTGGAGTTAATACTACATTCTGTAATTCACTTAATTTTGTGAGCATGAAATTTCGTGGTTTTGTCACAAAGAACAGTTCCGAGGTTTCATAAATTTGTGGACTGTTTTTTTTTCCAAAAGGTAAAATGTAAATAATGTGATGCAATTAATAAAGTGATCTTTCAGTAGATGAAATGAAATTTTGTGGATTTTAAATTCGTAGATTGACCTATCCACGAAAACCACAAAAATTAGTTTCCCACGAATAATAATTATGTTGCAGTAATATGAATACTGTGGAAAAAGAAAACAACTTACATGCCAATCTCATTAAAATCATATCCTAAATATCTCTCCACCACCCTACGCCAAATAGCGAAGAGTAAGGGAGCGAAAACAATGATCTGATTTTAATGAGATTGCTTACATGCAGTTCATGTTCTTATTTACCAAAATTCTCTGCACATTTAACTGATACCTAGAAAGATTTTTTTTTACTGTTTTGCCAATGTATCAAATTACACAAGAAGTTAAATTCAAGGATAATTTATCAGACTACATCATTATACATTGCTAAATCATTGGCATAAAAATAAATTAATTGTACCCGTACCTGTCCATAAATGGGTGCAAACCATTTTATATCTTTCTTTCTGAAAAAGAAAAAACCTGTGAGCGTAGCCAATTAAAATATCTAACGACAAGAGTTAAATATTCCAATATAATACACTGTAAGGCAATGAGGTTCTTAATAAGGCTTCAGTGTTACAACATAATCTTTTTCAAGGTGTGATAGAACTGAAATCAGTAGAAAATAAATAAATCTTAACCATCTCTGGTGTTGACGTGTTGTACTTCTCCATTTACGTCTTATTTTGATAACATAATTTTTTATACAGTTATTAATTTCCAATATTTTATGGCAAAAAACTGTTTTTCCTAGACCAAAATAGATATATTTTCCCCTGAAATGCCCTGTGCACATTTTTCATTAGAACAATGACTTAACAGCAGCTGACTTATTTCAGCTAGTTGCTAAATTTAATTCACTGAAAAACAGCAAACTGTCACTATAGATGGCCTCTGCTAAGAACCATGCATGTTAAATTAAATTAAAATTGAAAATTTTTAAAAATGTGTGGGTAAATTCCATTCTCAGTTGTTGGAATTTAATTTCAGGTTTTCCCCCTTTTGACGTGTAAGCATTCCTTTTTTATGCTGTGCATATATGTAATATGCACTTGATTGCCCTATCTGTTTGATAGGAATAGTGTGGAAGCATGTTAGAATTAATATTTGAGCCGTGTCATGACAAAACCAACATAATGGGTTTGCGAACAGCATGTATCCAGACCAGCCTGCGCATCCATGCAGTCTGATCAAGATCCATGCTGTTCGCTATTAGTTTCCATACTTGTTATAGGGTTGGTAAGTGAACAGCATGGATCCTGATCAGACTGCGCAGGCTGGTCTGGATCCATGCTGGTCGCAAACGCACTATGCTGGTTTTGTCGTGATGCGGCTCATTTTATAGGGCCTGTTGATAGCCAATTAAGCAGTTGTATTGACTGGTGATTGATCAGTTGTAAAGTTGCCGCATGTTACACTGTAACAGCTACTGTGTAGCAGAAGACACAAAAATCACTAACAAGCCAAAATGCATTTTTTATCCAAGGGCTATAACTCAGCAAAAATCACTCAACCCAAAAACCTGTTAACTATGTGCAGATATTTGATGTAATGATCAATCCTGAAAAGTTTCACTCAATTTGCATAAGTATAAAAGAAGAATTTTGGGCAAAATTTTAAAAAATAAAAATGATGAATAAGACAATTACTCTGACAAAAATCATTGAAATGGAAAATTCTGATGATATGCACAACTATAGTGTAGACTTGGTACTTATTACTCTTGTAAGGTTTAGATGAAATTGCATCTGTAGTTTTTGAGGGATAGTCTGGACAAGCTTTGTGACAGACAGACCAACACACAGATTGACAGACATTAAAGAAGTAATCCCTATAACCATATGTTGTGGTTCCTTTGCACCATAATCCAGCTTCTGTATGGATGGTGACACAAAAATCATTAACAGGCCAAAATGCATTTTTCATTCAAGGGCCATAACTCAGACATATTCCATTCAACCAGATAACCTTGTAATATGCATAAGTACTTGAGAAATTTTTCGGGGAGCATAAAAATCATTGAACTAGAAAATGCATGTACTGATCATTCCTTTAAGTTTAGATGAAATTGCACCAGTAGTTTTTGAGGAATAGTCCAGACAAGTTTTTGACGGACAACAGAGAAGTGATCCTTATATGTTTCCACTACACAGTAACAGGCAAAACAAAACTGAAGAGAATATAAGAGAAAATACACCACGATTTGTAACAAAAGAAAATAACAAAATATTTTTTTATTCTTTTTCCAACATATGATATATATTGACAATAAACATATATGCACAGTATTAATAAGTAATTAATTAATTCACAATCAAGTTAAGGTAATGGTAACGTATAATTACTATATAACATAAGGTTGACAAAAGCACTTTTCGCACCTCTTCGTAAATTATGTTCGCCAAAACAAATTTAATTCTTACACCAAGTGCTACTTTTCTTGAATACATGAAACTGAGATTACAAAAATTAGTTGTCAGAAAGGCAACTTTCTTGACTATTATGAGTTTTTTCAGGTGAATCAGATAACTGATCGGCAATGTCAACTAAAAAACTCATTTCTGTGTACATTCTGTCCGAATAAAGGGTCATACGAGTACTATGCCATTACAACAGAGTTCCCTCCCTTTGGTAAATTTGTGAATTCATATACCTTTCAGCCTTTTTCAATATTTTCTTCATCGTTTTTGATTTCTTTAAATCAAATTGTAATTCCGTAGTGCCATAAATTGTTCTGACAGTACTATGTAGCATTAAACTACACAAAAAACTCTTCTTGCGAATCAAGGCGGCAGCCATGTTTATTGCATTTGATTTATTTTCGTAAAATGGACAAAATTTAATCGAAGTTTTTATTTCCGCATTTTCAGCCATGTTTGTTAACAATTTGCAATTACATTTCCAGGTCTATGTTTTAAAGACTGTAATAAACAAAAATATAAACAATAACAATAAGAATATTTACCTTGAATGTGCTAAATTTCTGAAGACCAGCAAAGTTTGAAGTACATTTCATTAATGGCAAAATCTTGTTTAAAATCTGTTTCAGTGCAGAGGAATGCTTTTTTTGCAACAAAAAACTTGCAAAACTTAATTCCACAAAAAGCAGTATCTCGTGTTCTATTGTGCAACAGCGAAGTGTGTCTGTGTATGTCATGTATGCAAGAAATGGATAAAATAAGTTAATTTCTCTGGTACTATTTTTTTACACACAGCTTGATATCAAGGTCAGTAAACTACTTTCCATTAAGTGTTGAGAAATGAGTACCGTTCAGCCGGTGCCAGGAGGCGTGAGGGATGTTGCACTTATTCATTATCCCTCATGTACAGACTCAATCAAACCGAGTCTGCAATTTTCATGTAATTTTGTCGTGATTAATGCCTCGATCCGAGTGATCAATTCGATTCCAGATTTTTATTGTATATGCAATATGATTGTGTGAAATGGTGTCATCTGTATGAAATATATTATTGGAAACTGTGTAAAAAGCAAAACTGTCTCGTGGATTTGATAAAAAAGCAAATTAATGCCTTTATTTGACAATGGTAATATACATATAATGTACTAGCTAACTTACATCAAGAAGGGACAATCCACTTACTTAGAAATATAAAGAATGTGGTCAACAGCAATGGAAACCCTCAGGGACTCGGCACAGTGTTAGGATAATGTAAAAAAGTAATGCTAGATAAATATATACTGTAAACATTGTATATAATATATAGATACAGTATATATTTTTTCTAGAATTACTTTTTACACTATACCAACACTGTGCCGAGTCCCTGTGTGGAAACCACGGCTTTTATTGAATATAATTCAGTAATTATAAGCTCATTTGAAAACTTGTGATAAAACTTCTTCTATTCTGTCAAGTCTATTTGTCGAGAAATATCTGAGACATGATATTTATGGATATGTGTACACTGTATATATATAACCAAAATTGAATCTATACATAATCAATTTTGTAGAAAACTTAAATTTGTACGTCAAACTACAAATACATGTATGGTGTTAGGAGAATGTGGACGTCTACATATATGCATTACATGCAAATTGTGTACGTTACTGGTGTAAATTATTGCAAAATTTTATGCCTTCTCACAGATACTCAAAACAATGCTACTTAATGTTATATGCTCTTGATAATGCTGGAAGAAATTGTTGGGCAACAAATGTTAAATTACTTTTATTCAAATACGGATTTGGATTTGCATGGATATCACAAACTGTTGGTGATTGTAAATTATTTATTTAAATGTTTAGAAACAGATTGATAGATTGTTCTACTCAGAACTGGCATGATAATATAAATAACTCAAGTCTTTGTCATCATTAAAATCATTTACTTAACATTGAATATGATATTTGTCTATAAGTACGCCTTTAAAACATAAAATTGCGTTAAAAAAGTTTAGATGTTCAAACCATAAATTATACATAGAGGGAGACAGACATTTAAATATTTCATATAATGATCATTTATGTACTTTTTGCTTAGAAAGGGACTTGGATGTATAGACTGTGAATATCATGCATTTTTCCATATATATATATATATATATATATATATATATATATATATATATATATATATATATATATATATATATATATATATATATATATATATAATATATATATATATATATATATATATATATATATATATATATATATATATACATATATATTAGAAATTTATATCTATTTAGCAGGTATAATTCTGGAACTAGGGTAGAAATTTCTATATAGAGGATATTTAATGGGTCTAAGTTCAATACTGAATTTATTGCACGAGTTGAATAAAATTATATTATGCGAGCCTCTGGCGAGCATAATATTATTTTATTCAACTAGTGCAATAAATTCAGTAATGAACTTACACGAATTTAATATTCTATTTATCACATACCCAAAATAAAGACCGTTAAAAGTGAAATAAGAGTCATTTTTCATTGACGAGCCTATAGTATAACGCTAACATTTAGCGCGTCTTTACACTATGTTTGTATAACGCTAATGACGTCACGTCAAAATATATGCACGGCCGTGCAATACCATTTTTACGGAGTCGCAAAATCGGCACGGGTGTGTGATAAAAAGAGGATATTGAATGAGTGTAAGTTCAATACTGAATTTATTGCACGAGTTGAATAATATTATTTTATTCAACTAGTGCAATAAATTCAGTAATGAACTTACA
Source organism: Ruditapes philippinarum (assembly GCF_026571515.1). NCBI lineage: Eukaryota > Metazoa > Mollusca > Bivalvia > Venerida > Veneridae > Ruditapes > Ruditapes philippinarum. The sequence goes on along the minus strand of NW_026852304.1, from coordinate 5,305 downwards.
CGAATTTAATATTCTTTTTATCACATACCCAAAATAAAGACCGTTAAAAGTGAAATAAGAGTCATTTTTCATTGACGAGCCTATAGTATAACGCTAACATTTAGCGCGTCTTTACACTATGTTTGTATAACGCTAATGACGTCACGTCAAAATATATACACGGCCGTGCAATACCATTTTTACGGAGTCGCAAAATCGGCACGGGTGTGTGATAAAAGTTATTATCAACTTGGAATGATGAAACTCTTCGAAAGCTATTTACATATATTTATTATCTTATACAATGTATTAGAAGTTAGTAGACAATGTCTTAAATACTGCTATTATATTGAAGTTAGTAGACAATGTCATAAATACTGCTGTTAAATTGAAGTTAGTTGACAATGTCATAAATACTACTTTTATTTTGAAGTTAGTAGACAATGTCATAAATACTGCTATTATTTTGAAGTTAGTTGACAATGTCATATATATTGCTATTATTTTGAAGTTAGTAGACAACGTTATAAATATAATTATATAAATATATATATTATATATTATAAAATATATATTATAAAATTATATCGATATTACCTTTTACAAATGCTGTTTTATTGTATGATATATATTTTGTTAATTATGAAATGAAATTGTTGAGTTGAGTTGAGTTGTCACATATCTTCTTTATCTCGTGCGTTGTTGGTTTATTTCAATCTACATTTTCTATTGAAATTTAAGTAACATTATTCTTATACCGTAAGATGTTATCTTCTGCTTTAAAATTGTGTTCATTTTCTTCTTCTATCTGTTCTTGTGTCTATTATTAGCCAAGTTTATCATTATATATTAACTAAAATTTAAAAAAATGTAGAAATGATTGCTATTCAGAGACTTATAATATATATTTAAGTATAACTCTACTGTATATATATATTAGAATATGTAAACACTGCAATATGTTAATTAAACCGAGATTATGAGTTATATATATACTGCAGTATATATATTGTCCTTTGTTTAAACATGAGTACTATTTAGAGGAAAATGACCAGTTTGGACCATTTTCACAAATAAATGATTTGCTTATAATGAAAATAATGTGGCTATATCATTAAGGAAATAATACACATAAAGTATTATTGATCAAAAGTTAATTGTATTGGAATATATTTAAGTTACTGTCCCTTATAAATAAGAAAAACAGGAAAATTTCTTATTGCAGTGGAGGTTCACCTTTGATTATCGCTAAATATCAAAAATGGTTTTTTAGTAGGCCTTTTTAATTTTATAAATTCATCTTCCAGATAGTGACAAAACCCCTTGGATTCATCTAGGATGACAAAAAAAATGTTGTTCTTTTTCGCGTAAAAAAGATTTTTTCGCACTTCATGTAGTGTTTAAAATTAGAATATATTCTCGTCAGCTGTCAAATATTATTTAATCAGGTATTACTTCCGACTTGCACATAAAATGTGAAAACAGTGAAATTTTCTTATTTTTCGAGCAATAAACATAATGTTGCAGTAATAACAACATTACAACTGACAATAAAATAAAATGTCTAGTAGAGCATTGAGAAAACTTCAGGGTGATGACTTGGCTGCCTTAGAACTACCAGAAACTCTTTCTGATGAGGAGCCAGATGTGCAGCCTATTAGTGCCAAGAAAAACAAGAAGAAAAAGAAACCAGCAGTTGAAAATCTATTTGAATTGGTAAATTTGGTAGCAAAGATTATCAGAGATAAATATCCTTGAGATATGAAACTGTTAATTTAACATGAGATTGATAAAGAAATAGATATATTTGATGTATGAGGTTTTATCTTTGGCAGCCGCCAGCCTTTCAGATCTGTAATATGAATGGGGAAGTCGGTTATAATTATTGTTCATTTTTGTTATTTACACTTTCAGTTAATATGAAAAAGGCAAAGCCTCAAAGCGAGCTCGATGTACTTTTAACGTGAAATAGTATGAAATAATAGCTCATTTTTATTTCAAATGCAGTGACGAGTGCGTGCGACGTCACACGTACTGTGTGAAAAATGGCTCCACTGATGTTAAATGAATAACGAGTTTTGAAAACGTTTATAAAACTTTGTTTATTTTATTTCTCTCTATAATTTTCAAGCGAAATAAAGATTATTAAAATGAATTAAAAGTGAAATAAATGTAAAACTGAAAACGTTTGCGACATTAAAATAGCGTAATTGATTTGTTTGTTTTGCACGTGCTGTTTGGCGCTACATTGTGACGTCACGTAAACAATACTTTAAACATCTATACAGCGTTAACGACTGAATAAAAGATATTGGTGTTCGGATTCATTTTCTTAGTTAGACCATTTTCTTTCATTCTAGATAGTTTTTACAACAAAATTCGACAAAAAATTGTTTATTTTTTATCAGATTTTTCAAACAACATGGCGCCTTCAATTTACAATTTTATACACAGCTTCCGTTATTCTGGTTCCCTGTCCAATTATGGTTCCCATAGACGTGCGCGGGTGACCAGTCTACACATCCGTTTTCAGTCAGAATTCCTCAGTTTTTATCGTTATCTTTGAATTCGAAAGGTTGCGATGTGTCCAATTCGGTACTTTGGACGAAAGTTTTCAAAACCATCACTAAGCAGGTACTCGCGTTACCGTAAAGCTCGCTTTGCGAGCAGGCCCTTCGGGCCAGCTCGTCGAGCTCGCTATAAAGGTGTCATTTGGCATCTCATGTACCTGTTCCATTTTCACTCGGAAACACCTCGACGACATAATTTTACATACATTTATAAAAGTCCCTTTTCTGGAGATTTTTTTGAGAATTACATTAAAAAAGAATCAAACTTTCATAATATAATATGAAAAAGGCAAAGCCTCAAAGCGAGCTCGATGTACTTTTAACGTGAAATAGTATGAAATAATCGCTCATTTTTATTCCGAGTGCGTGTGACGTCACACATACTGTATTAAATATGGCTCCGCCCCTGTCGTTAAATGAATATCGAGTTTTGAAAACGTCATTCTATAATTTTTCAAGCGATATAAAGATTATTAAAAGTGAAATAAATGTAAACTTTACACGTTTGCGACATTAAAATATCGTACTTGATTTGATTGTTTTGCACGTGCTGTTTGGCGCTACATTGTGACGTCACGTAAACAATACTTTAAGCGTCTGTACAGCGTTAACGACTGAATAAAAAATATTGGTGTTCGGATTCATTTTCTTAGTTAGACCATTTTCTTTCATTCTAGATAGTTTTCACAACAAAATTCGACCAAAAATTGTTTTTATTTATCAGATTTTTCAAACAAAATGGCGCCTTCAATGTGAAAGCTTCCGTTATTCTGGTTCCCTGTCCAATTATAGTTCCCATAGACGTGTGCGGGTGACCAGTCTACACATCCGTTTTCAGTCAGAATTCCTCAGTTTTTATCGTTATCTTTAAATTTGAAAAGTTGCGATGTGTCCAATTCGGTACTTCGGACGAAAGTTTTCAAAACCATCACTTAGCAGGTACTCGCGTTACCGTAAAGCTCACTTTGCGAGCAGGCCCTTTGGGCCAGCTCGTCGAGCTCGCTATTAATACAAGTGCTATACAGTGACCTATTTTATTTATTGAGCACTGTGCCAATATGAAGGATGAAGGTTTGCCTCTTTGGTTTGTCACCAAGAATAATTTGAAATAATGTATTAAATTATTTTTTAACCAATAAAAAGTAAGTCTTTTCCATTTTCCAGTAACATAGATTTACTATTTTCTCTAATAAGATAAGCAATCTTGAGGTAAAATATTCTGGTTTATAAAATTTTTACTTTTGTGAAGAATCTATTTTACATTGGACCAATTATAAACCCCACCATGACATCATGCAAATTGCTGAAAATTACAACAACAACAAACTTTCTCAAAAATAATAGTGTGAAGTTATGATAAAATAGTTATGATAAAATGATAAAAAAAAATTTAAATTCAGACATTTATATACCAGGGCTTCCATTAAACTTCAAAATTTGGAAGTCAGAAACTGTAAAATCTGAGATATTGGAAGTCACATTATAAAGGTAAAGAAAGAAAAGTATTATAGTTTGGAAGTCACAAGCCAAAATCAAGGAGTAAATGACTCCCAAACTTCCATTATCGGAAGCCCTGATATACATGCAGTTTGCACTACCATGTATATTCTTAATTTATATTTCTCTGAATATTTATGTGAACTTTTTTTTACTTTTTGTTTTCATTTAGAGGTGTACAGCTTTGATACTGTAAGACAAGACTAATTTTTATACATCATGTGTACTTGTATACCATTTTACCATTTGAAATGTACCAAAATCATATCTCGTAGCTGAATGAAGATGAAGACAATTTGCCAGATAACGATGGTAATCAATCGGAGGAAATAGAAACCCAGCCAGAAACTCAAACTGCTGCCAACCAGACAAGTAAACAAAAGAAAAAGAAGAAGAAGAAAAGGAAAGGAAAAGAGAAAGAGGTTACTGAGAATGCTGATGACATAGCAAAAGATGTTAGTAAATTTGTGGAGATAAATTTCTGGATTTTTATAAAATTATGACTACTAACATACAGTGTACCAGTTAATGATAAAGTTTATTTCCTTTACCAGAAATTCATTTTCAAATTTTGATGAGAGTAATTATTTAGATTGATTGAAATGAATTTCTAATAAATTTGCGTCTCCAAATAAGTGTTGGAGAAGTTTATGGCTTGATAGTTTTCATAACATTGTACAAACTTTGTAAAACCATCATGATACTATTTCATTAAAATCATAACAAAAGATTTATCTAAATGAATGTCATACAAACGTAAGACTTTCCCTTCTGGAAGATGTATTTAAGGTACATTGTAAGACTTAATGTAACAGTAAACTTTTCTTAACAAAAGAGTTATAATAAAAGATAATACCTTTATGAAAAAAAAGTACCTGGATAGAAAAACATGCATCTCTTTATAAAAGACACCTGTCGTAATTCATTAATGATACATAAAATTTTTTTTTTCCAGGGTGAAGATGAAATTGATGCAAGTATACGAGAAGTTAACAGAATTTTAAATAATGGGAATATAGGAGAAGGGGAGTTAACTGCTGCCTCAGACACCACTTATATATCAAACAATAAAGCACTGCTGATGGTAGAACACAAGTAAGATACACTGTTATTATACATGTTGTAAATTTATGATTCAATTAATTGGTTTAAACATATTTATTTTAAGCTCAATTGCTTATATTAATCACTTTCGAGTCCGCTTCCTGTAACCAACCAGTACTGGTGTCACATGTAGAAACATAGTAGTGACCCAAGTA